>NW_005187539.1:1519231-1548213 GCF_000239375.1 Pundamilia nyererei | reverse complement strand
GCTCTCTACATAATCTGATCTCTGCTATAGACTAAAGGGGGGGAACTTCTCAGCTTTGCTTCTCCCAAAAAAGAAAAAAGCGCTAAAAAGACAAAAACAGCACTCAGGGATCGCGAGTGCTGCGCCGGGATCGCCGGAGGCCACACAGTTGGCCCTTTGCTCGGCTTAATTGCTGTCACATGTAACCTTACCTGTGTCCCAATTAGCCCCGCGACTCTCCATTAGGAGATCCCATGAGCTGTAGAGCCAGTGACCAAGGGCACCTCAGGGTTTGGGGCCTAATAATTAGAGTGTAACTCGACTCGACCCGGCTTACGATCAATTTGACCAGGATTTCACGAAAAGAGTCTAATTAAACGAGGATCAGCATATGGTTTGGTAATGTACTTAATATCCATTCATTAATCCGTCAATTAAGACCACATCAGTGCAGAGACTCTTCTTTAAGTCTTTCATTAAGACGAGAAAAGGCCATTGTTACATGCCTTCTTTGAGTAATAACATTGTACCAAATGAAAACAAAGACGTGTTTTGTGAACCGTGGTTTAATTCTTATGTTGACCAAGGGTGTCAAACATAGGGCCCAGGGGCCAGAACTGGCCCACTGCATGGTCCGTCCACTTGTGTGGAGAGTGTTAAAAATTATAGTGACGTCATTAATTCCTTAGGTGATTTTCAGTTCAATGTGCTACAATTTCCGGTGTGGTGAAAATATGTGTATACAAGTGTTTTTAGACTGATGTGAAACAAAAGACACAAACTACGACTCTACATGTCTATTTTTCTTTAAAAATAAATCTTAGGATCTTTTCTTAAACTGATGGTTTATGAACTGTGAAAATGTCACAGTTTACCAAATGTACATTTACTTTTTTATATGTTTTTTTGTTTTTTCCACACAGGTTATTATAATCAGATTGTGATCCATGAACTATAACAAGTTGGACACTCCTGAGTTAGACCTTCACAAACAGATTAATGTCTATAGGGAAAGTTTAAAAATCAAGAAAATGAGATAAAATTATGACTTGTAATTATATTTGCACATTTTATATCTGCATGGCTGTAATATCAAAGGATTATAGACCAGAGGATGTATATATCTGTCTAAACTGTTTTTAGCATGAGTTGCCCAGTTTGTTGGCTATAAGACGTAGAGATCGCTAACTTTTATTGATAAACTGATATAACTGATATTATATATGATATCTGGGTGCTCAAAGCTCCAAAAGAATATATTAGAAAAGAACTGTGATCAGTTTTTTCAAACTACAGTAAATAAGTAAAATCAATAATTTTTGAATCAGTTTAATTTAGGACCTATTTTTTCAACCTTCTGTTGGTCCTAACCAAATGAACTTGGAGCTAGCTAACACTGCAGCTCAGCTGAGCAGAGTGTTGTTGATCTTTACATCCTGTGATGCTTTCACAAGCAGAAGCCGGTCATCACGGGTAGTTACTGTAAATTCATGGGCGTAGGTTTTGTTTCTGCATTGGGCTTGGGCATTAATTGAAAGTAGTTCCTTCCCCAGGAAATCTTAAACTTCATTTCCTGCACTCTGATTAATGTTTCTGGGTCAGTACGTAGCTTTTCTGCATCCATTTATGGCAGAACTATCTGGAATATAATAATGCAGCTGATGACTGAGATCACAGTTCTGTGTGTATGTGCATGCGTTTGTCAAAGATAATTATAATTTACTCCCAAAGATTTAGTGGTGGTATGAACTCTGTAAATTAAAGAAAAGGTCCATTGTTGATGAATAAAGTCCCGTCCCTGTCAGAGTTATTGTACTGAGCACTGAGTAATGTTTTTTTCTTAGTGATTTCTCAGTTTGGAGGAGACAAATACACGTGTCCTGCTTTTCACAAAGCAGATGTTGTATTTGAGTATTCAAACTTATATGATAAAATCATGTCCATCTGGGTGATCCAGAAAGGTGAAAATTCAATATAAGAGGGTGTTAACCAAATCCTACCCCTAACATTAATCCTAAGTGGGTCACCAGTTATATATTGGATGTAAAGAGGTGACAAAAATATCTGAAGAAACAAGGACATAGCAAAAATTTAAAAGCACTGTTTCCATCTTGGCATGTTATAATGCAACACTCACATATCCACAAAATTTCCCAGGTTAGTCATTTGGGTCATAGTATCATCTTTGTGCTGAAATGACAGTAAAAGTGTCACAGGTCAAAAATTAATAATAAGAACATCAAGATTTTGGCTTTCTGAGCTACCATACAAACTTGATCTGAACATACTTTTAAAGATTCTTAATTTTGTCTCCATT
This sequence comes from Pundamilia nyererei, assembly GCF_000239375.1. NCBI lineage: Eukaryota > Metazoa > Chordata > Actinopteri > Cichliformes > Cichlidae > Pundamilia > Pundamilia nyererei. The sequence continues at coordinate 1,545,917 of NW_005187539.1, read as the reverse complement.
CAGTTGAAGTAGATTAGAAAAAAATGTCTCTTTCTTACGCGCTTGTACAAAAGAAGCCATGTGTGATCAAACTCTGTCTTAGTGATTGGCTTGAAAATGTTTGTTTTCGTCCTGTTACATGTCTTTGATTCATCCTGTTTCAGAACTGTAGAAGAAGCTACTTTCAGCTGATCTCTTATTCACAAGGGGTCATTTTGCATGTTTGATTTGGCACATTTTTACACTGGATGCCCTTCATGACACAACTCCATAACCGGAGATCTCTCACTTGTTAGGTGAATGAGTAAAGCACACCACTACAGAGCCACTAGTTGAAAGTTTGTAGTGGTGCAAAAGGCCATATAGCAGGGTCATGGTGTTCAAACACCATAAAAAAGTAGTGTTTAATAAATTAAGTATCAGGATATCTGCCCTCATCAGGGTAACCTTTCCCCTTTCATACCCAGATATATCTCAAAACCAGCACATATGACAGTTTGCCTCTTCTGTTTGATGCTCATGAAGGACTGCTGGACCAACTGGTTCAGGAGGCTTTGACACATGAGGGTGTCAGGCTGAGGGCAAGGGGTGGTAAACATGACCGCACCGGATGGCCTAGGAAATGCAAGGGCCACTGGTTTAGTTGTTAATTTATGGACAACCTGACAACACCCGTGCCAACAATGCAACTGCACTTCAGCTGATGCTAAATGCGTCCCGTTGAGGAAAGAAGCCATCAAGTGAGCAGGTATGCAACCTGAGCACATGACTGAAATAGAAATTCAAAGGCAAGAATGACATGTTTGTTATGACGTCTTGTGCCTTGCATGACCCTCGAAAAGATAGTATCTGAGTGTTTTGTGCTCAGAGGCACAATTTATTAATTGCTTGTGTGGTGCTTCAGAAAAGAGTATTGACAGACAGACAAGGAAGAAGTGAAATTTAGATTCACTGGGAAATGAGTGTGTTTGCCTGAACATGTATTTCTGTGCATGAAAAAACGATCACGTTGACTAAAAAGGTATGTGCAATCTAAATTTCCTTCAGATGCTGGAAATGAACTCCACAGAACTTCCCCTTTTCTACAGCTCTTTATGATTAAATTGTCATCAAACTGAAGCGAATGATTCCTTATTTCTATACATTTATTAGGGAACACAAATACACAAGTGTTTTTACTCACTGCAAAGACACTGGGCTGAGTTTTTGAAAGTCACTGCTGTTTCCTTTGGGCGATTGGGGTTGATTAAGAGGTTAACTGTGGAGAGTCATGGCGTCTTTAAGGGAGATTTATCTGTTCCTGCTCTGACCCCTCGGGGGTAGCTTCCCTCACCCCCAGTGTCCCCAGGATTTATTTAGTTATTTGTTTATCTGTTGGAAGGGGTCACCCTTTTCTGCACTACATCTCTGCCCTGTTTGTGCATCTCAAACCCATTTTTCATCTTGTTTCTTGTGGGATTCAACGTTGGTTCCATTTGCTGACTAAGCGAAGAGGACACGAGTGAAGGCCCCACCGAGTCTCGTGACCTTTAACATTTGGCAGCGATACGCTCCCAAAATTGGTTATTTTCATTTAACACATTTTGCTATCTGTTCAACTTTGGCCCCATTTAGAGGAATTATGGTGTTTTCCTAATTGCTTCCTGACAGTTCTAATTCAGCTGGGCTTTAATTTATTACCCTTTATTTCCTATTTTTGTATTATTTCATTAAAGTGCTTGCGTCTTTTCACAGACACGGTGAAAGAGAGTTTAAAATTCTGGCAGATGAAGCATTAGCTTATCATTTCAGGAAAGGATTTGTTTTAAGCACATTTATTCACATCGCCAATTTGTTTTGTGACATGACATCTTCTGTTTATTTACTTTGGTTTTTACATTTATCATATTATCGGGGGCAAACAAAATTCTATAGAGGGATGTTTCCCTTTCTACTCACAGTAGGTCAGATCTAAAGTAGAATTTCCCTGCTTCGTTAATACATTTTTACCGACTTGCCTAACTAGACAGCTTTTTGTCTTGAAACACGTCATATTTGAAAGCTTAAAACGTTATCACACGACATCCCAAACTCATCTTCACCAATGTAAAATCCACAAGTGATCCTATGTACTCACTATCTGTAGTACTCGGCATCTCTCAAAACGTCACGCGTGCACTTACTCAGTCAAACATAGTGTCACACCTCTTGTGTAAGCGTGTTAGTCAGTGTTAAGAGGCATCAGGCCTTTTTGCTGAGGTGAAGGGAAGGCAGGGTGGTGTGGTGGGCTGGTGTGGGGGGGGGGGGGACTATACAGGGAATGCTATGTGGCTTGCATGACCTGGCATGTCTCTGAAGCTGGAGGGGGTCTTGACCTCTGACCCAGGGCTCCAAAACTAGGAAGATGAAAAAGGGGGTTAGGGTGGGAGGGATTCGCCTCTAAACAAGGGCTTCTGTTTCGATCACTCCAGGAATGTCAGTTCCATAAAAAGATGCCCACAGAGAGAAAGAGGGAAAGAAAGAAAAGGAAGAGAGAGAAAAAAGGAGAGATAGATCTATCTATCGATCTATCTATTCCACCTTCCTCATGCAGTGTTTGTGGCCATTTTGGCTCTCAAACAGTGGTCTTGCAGTCAGGCCATAAATTAATCTCTGGACCCTGGCTGAAGCCGGAGCCCTTGTGACTCCCCGGTCGAGGTGAGCTGCAACAGAACAGTGTTGACACTGCAGAGGTTGAGTCAGGAGACAACCTCCTGATCATGCACTAGAGCCAGGACGCAACTAGACCATGGAGAAAGCATCTAATCTGTCCCCTCCACAGAAAGAGGCTCACTGAGGACTTGTGTCTTTGGACAGATGTCATATTTGTGTTCAGCTCAGGAGGTGATAGGGGGAGCAGTAAAAATTAGGCAATATGTCTGCTCACAGCAAAGAGGCTGGAGATAGTGAGGGCAGTTTGGAGTCATCTTGTGGCTCCTAGAGTGGGGAAATCTGTCTGCAGTTTCATGAATGAATGTATCTGGAACCAAAAAAGTGCTTTGATCATAAAAAAAAAGTGATTTTCTTTTTGTAGATAGAATTATAAATACCAATTTATTTTAATGACTGGATATTTGTCTATGTTGAGCAAAAAAAGCCACGTTGGTTTAACCTTTCCACTATTTTTATCCTAAATTAAAGATCAACTTCAGACGTGTTTAGAAGAATACAATGTCATGACTTAATTGAACTCACCACTTCACAAATAAAGATAAAAACATATTGCCTTACACCATTCAGAGGTTTTTGGAGAGCCAGTATGAATTTAGAGGCAAGGACAAGGTATGATAAGATGATGCATAACAGGTTTAACCGTTTATAGGGCACTTACTGAGTGAATGGAACATTTGAATTATATCACAGCACTTTTTCATTTGATTGATTTTTTTCAACATTTTTTATTTTTCTGTTGCAAATCAAGGTCAGTGAAGTGAGCAAACATGGTTCCTCGCCCAAGAAAGGGTTAACCTAGTGGAGTATAAATGTGTAGGTTACAATTTAACTTGCTAACATAAGAAGTTGTTAAACAAATAGAAAACTGAGATATAGTTGTCACTGAGACCCTGTTCAAATAAACATTTTAAGGCCAGAAACACCTTCCAATGGAAGAAGAGCTGTAAGCATGTATAGCATAGAGAAGACATAGGAAGATGTAGAAGGTCAGCTTTAAGGGGGATGAGAATCTGTGTCCAAAAGTGGAAGAACGTCAGGAAGTCCAGTGATTCCTAGCACTGTTGTTGTTACTGTAATAGTGACAATGCTTTATTTGCTCGTATATACATTTTTCTTTTGCTTTGTTTTGTGTAACGCTTTGCAAATTTCCAGGATTTTTCTGTTTACTGTAGTTTACTGCACTGTATGACCACTGGAGGAAAAATATCTCTCCTCTCACAATGCATACAAAGATGTAAGTGATCATGTAAGCAGAGGCAGTTGTGACAGAATATCTAAGCATTTTGACCACCATTCTTTATGCAATGTCAAGACTTGTGACAGCAGACTGTCTACAAACAGGCCTTAAGTGTTTCCATACTGTACAGTAAATGGCTCACAACATAAGCTGTCCAGTTACTAAAAGTATAAAGTAAAAGTATACCCATTCTGAAAGGTTAAAATTCTACATTAGTACACATTATTCTGAAAATGGTGCCAGTCAAACAAGTAATACTACAATCAAAAAAAATATTCCTGAGCAGAGGGGAGATTGTGTTTTGTTTCTTTGGGAAATGAAGTAACTTGGTCACCTTGAAATCTATGAAATGTTCAGATAAAATAATTTGCCTCTAAGTTACAAGTTTAAGAGTTCAAAATGTATTTTTGCTTATAAATGTGCAGCAGCTGGTTAGAATACAGGTAAGACAAACAGCAAGTTAGCAACTTGATGGAACTTTTGTGAAAGGTCAGAGCAGCTAACTTGTTCCTACAGGTTCTATTTGTGGATCATCACTCCCTGTTGACTCTGCCAGTAACTAATCAGGGGCTCATTTAGGGTTTCCTGTCTCAGCTCGGACTGATCATAACTTTTGATTGGATAAGTTTAAATCCTCCAGTATGATGTCTCTTTGATGGAATTTCCACCGGCCTACTAGACCCTTTATAATTACTTGACCCAGGAGATCTTGGATAACTCTTAATAAGCAATGGAAATGGTGTGAGGACATCCTCTGTGCTGGTACTGAAGTTTTCTGTCTGGCTGCTGTACAGTACCAGTCAAGATGCAGGATATCCCAAGCTGAAAGCTGAAAGTGACCCAGCAGTGTCCAGGGGTGCACCCAACTTCTGCATACTTAACCATTAGGCCACTCGCACACAGATCTACTGAGAGGCCATCATCTAACAGTTAAACGTGTGTAGGGGTGGAAAAAGGCCAAATTCCCCTCCCTGTTGTTAAAATCTCAGACGGTGGTCTTTAACACATTCTCCCACTCCCTCCCTCTTGCAATCCCAATAAAAACCTCTGACCAACAGTTGACCTTTTCCATAGGCCCATCTTGCTGTTCCCCGTCTATCTCTCCACTCCCTTCTTTCCTTCCATCTCTCCTTCTCTTCTTCCTGCTGCCACGGCAGTCTATGGCAGTCCAATGGGATCCAGCAGCTGCAATCAGAGGGGGTGGGGTTTGGGGTGTACACTGGGTGGGGGGTGGGGAGGGGGCAGGGTCAAGGGGGGTCACAGTAGTGGTAAAGTCATCGCCATGCCTCCGATGCAGGGGCATCGCTTCTGCCTTCAAAGGCTGCGCAGTGACGTCCATACACCCCTTGCACCCCTTCTCCTCTTCCACCCCCTGCCTCTTACTCCCTTGTGGCCCCCTTTGGCCCTGCAGTTTCTTGGCTCATAGGGGTCAAGGCAGCCAAGGGTTAATAAAGTGATACCAGGTGTTGGCCAGAGAGAAACATTTCCCCCTTCTTCTCTCTGAACTCCCACCAGCAACAAACTTTGGGCCCCCCATTTCACACCACGAAATCCTGCTGGGACATCAAGCCTGAGAGTGAGCCCGTTAGAAGGGGTGGCCGTGCATGTCAAAGTAAAAACACCCCTCAAGTAGAGTTTGGGACATGCCCTCTGTGTGTGTGTGTGTGTGTGTGTGTGTGTGTGTGTGTGTGTGTGTGTGTGTGTGTGTGTGTGTGTGTGTGAGAGGGTCACCCATATCCTGAATGTATGTAGATGTGTTTGCACATGCATATGATGCACAACGGTCCACTACTAGCAACCTCAATGGCTCCAAAGGGCCTCTGGAACAATAAAGGGTTAACTGACCAAACAAAGTGGTCAATTATGTGTCAGTAGCAGGACATTGGAAGCAGAAAAGATTCCAAATCCAACCACTGTCTTTCTCTTGGATCACTGGGCACACAAACATACAGAAGGGGGAGGGGATATGGTAAGATTTTAGGCTGTGCAAAGAGTAGAGATGAAATGGTGGAGTCTTATCTTGACCACTAGAAAAGAGGAGGTTGAATAGCTGTGAAGATCAAACCCAGTAAAAGGGAGTCATTGTGCCGAAAGCAAATGGCCTCTGACAACTAGGAAAGAACAAACAGAAGAAAGCCGTCAGTGTACAAGTGCTAGCGCTGACGGGATGCTGAAATTAACAAGAAGGGGCTCTGGCTTGTGTGCAAGTGTGAAAATGTGTGTACGAGGATTTGACCATACGTGCATAAAAATGTGCCAGGACATTTGCAAAAACACCAAAAGTTTGCCCTGGACTTTCAGTCCCACCTGCTAAATGATGAGAGTCCTAATTAACACTAATTAACATCAACGACAAGTTGGGGCCATTAGTCCAGCTAATCCCCAGTTTACATTTTCCCCTCTCTCTGGAACCCTGCTGGAGAGTTCTAACTCAGTGAAAGAAAGGATGCATTGTTAACCAGCTCCACATCAAAGATACAAGCCCTCTTGAAATGAGTTGCCTCCATTAGGGCCCGAGAGTCGGCCCTGATCCGAACACTCTGCTCAAACAGCCCGGGGAGTGGAAAAAGAGAGGGGCAGGGAGATCAACCCCACATTTAGACTGCTCTATCCAATTCATCATTGACTCATTTGCACTCGTTCATGAACCCCGGGCGTGTCAAAAAGGAAAAATAAACCACAGCAAAGCATGAAAACAGTGGCAAAATATCTGTAAAAGATCCAAAAAGTGCTCAGACTAATCGTCCAAATTGACAGAGTAGCTACTAAATCTGCATTAGGGGCAGCAGGTAGTGGCTGTGGTGTAATACTCTTGTCAAACTCTAGAGTTTGAAACCAGCTTTTTGGGGGGTTTTTTGGTTGTTTTTTTACAAAATCTTACAAAATTACAGCCTCAGATGAACAACCAAACAAATCTGTGTAATTTTTTATTTAACACAAGCTCAGCCAAAAGGCAGAAACAATGTGTGAAAGATTAAATGCAGCAGTATATGAAAGATTACTGTTTCCATGGGGGGTAAATAACATTCAGAGGTTGCTAATCAAATGTACCTGATAACTTAGTCACCAGCAAGTATGAGTAACTCTATGAAAGTGCAAATTTTGGCAGGTCTATTTCTGAAGCAAACTGCCAAAACTCAACTGTGCCTTAACGCTGTCTCAAAGGGGAAAGATATTAACACTGCCCATCAACCTAGGAAGGGTTATAAGGTCAATTTAAAGTCCATCATTCAACTATGAGAAAGAATCTTCACATCGAAGACAGATGCAAATCTTTCCAGGAGTGAACATCCCAGCAAATTCACTCCGAGGTTAAACTAACTGTGGAATGCTTACAGAAATCAGTAGCTTCATCTAAGACTCTGCTGGCCTCAGTTAGCATGCTTAATATTAAATGTTGTGATAATACATTGAAAAGAGATTAAGCAGGTCTGGCTTGTTTGCAAGGGGATACCATCTTCAGAGTATGTGGCAGCACAGCTTAGATTTGCAGAGGTCCATCTGAAGAAATCAGCAGACGTCTGGAACAATGTTCTTTGGATAGGGGCGACCAAATAGAAATGTTTGGCCAATATGCACAGTGCCAGGTTTGACAAAAAAAACAAATGTAGCATATTAGCACAAACATCTCATACCAACTCAAATTCAAGTACAGCAGTTAAGGGGATGATGATTTAACTTTAATGACTTGAGCACTTTGTAGTCACTATGAACTCCTCTGAATACCAAAGTATTCTAGTGTCAAATATGAGACCATCCATCTGACAGCTAAAGCTTGTCTGAAACATCATGGTCAAATCATGGTCATCAAATGAAATGGTTTAAGTAGGAGCTGGATTGCAGCCATTCGAAGACCAAATGTAACGTCCCAGAACACTCCAGCTCACATGTTAGTCTGCTCCAAGCATTTCCACAAAGGTCAGTCTTCTGTTGTAGTTATTACGTAATTTATCATAACATAATAGTTGATGTTGGTTACAAATAAGTCTTATATTGATTTGAATTGAATTCGTTGCGCTATACTGCGTTGTTCACTGTGGCTTTGCGAGCTAATGTTTGTTGTGTTTTGTAGGAAAACCAGCCTACAAAATGCTGGAATGCGATCCAGACTCTGCCCCCTCTATCAACCTGGGTCAGACCGAGTTTAAAGCTGCTACCACAGCCAGATTTGATCGGGTAAGAGAAAGAGCGAGATCAAAACAGCCACGAAAAGTCACACATATACGTGCCCAAGTGTTGTATTGAAGCAAGCAAGTGATGAATAATTGTTTTCCAGTATGTTGTTCTGAAATGTTTTTTTGTTTTGTTTTTTTGCATTGTTGATTTGTTTTTCACCAAAGCAGCTAATAAAGCACAATGGAATACAAATTTGCCTCTATCTTGTAAGATTCTATAATAGAATGAAACAATAATGCCAGTTATAAATAAAGACAATAAATTGAGTGAATTATGAAACACTTATTTTATTTCTATTAGATCTGAAAATGTTGTGTAACACTACAACCTGAAACAACAAATAGATGTGTTTGCCTGTACAGGAGATAAAGGAAAAAATTAACAACAGCTGTGAAATGAAATAGTCCAAATCACCAAAGTAAACTGGACCTGGGCTTGTTGCAGGGATCTGACGTTACTAAACATTTTGTGAGTGTATGAACTCACACTTAGGATCATATAATAATACATATGTGCGTGATGAAAGTTGGGCAGCACGCTAACGTCCTTACTCCACTCTGTATGCTCGTATGGGTCTCACCCTTTCACTCCTTTGATGTTTTTCTCCTACTTTTTTTTTGCCTTTTCATCACGTCTGTCTTTGTGCGGACCTGCCGTGTTCTCCGTCGTTTTCTACATAACTGTTTTGGGGCAAATAAAATGCAAGTAGTGATTAAAACCGCAGAATTAATGATTACCTGTGCTGGAAATGCTAGCGCTTGATGCAGTGTTTTGATTTTGTTGCCACTGGTACCCACAATGCAACGCGCGAAAGTCACGTGGTCTGTCAATCTCTATAAACGGGGTTAAACGAATTTGCATACAGTACTGTCGTACAATATCTGTTTTTTGTGACTGAGCTGATCCTTTGGCCCCGGTGTCTTGCGTGGAAACCACAGAGAGAGGCCCTTTTGTTCAGAATTCACTGGTGAAAAAAAACTTCCTGTGTCCACCACAACAACAGCCAAAGGCACAGCTCTGCAAATGTAGTGAAGCAAAATCGAATATAAAGTAAAATAAGTGTGCTGCAATATGGTCTTAAAATTTATATTGTATCATAACAATGAATAACTGATAGAAGATGGAGCTCCACATCTTTTGCTTCCCAACTTAGATACCAGTATCCAGGTTTTTTTTTAAATACTTTCAAGTCTTGAGTCTTGAGCAAGACCTCATTTTCTTATCTTTCTTTCTTTTTTGAGGTGTGTAAAAACAGACATGGAAATACAGAATATAAGACAAAAACAGAGTTTGTACAATTTTAATGAGCATTAATGTCAACATTTGTTATGACGACCTTTATTCTTTAACATAGTTTTAACTCTCTTAGGCAAGCTCACTTGTAATTTCTTAGGTAGTCTTCAGGAATAGTTCTCCAGGCTTCATGAATGACATTCAAAGTCCTTTAGATGCTTTTTGCTTTTTGTTCTGTTTTCTGTCGAGATGATCTGCACCCCTTGAGGTCTTGGGTCCAATCCAGGTATGCTTTTACTGCATTGACAGTGTGTTTGGGATCCATGTCATGCTGTAAAATATAGCTAGTGTCAGCCAGATGCTGGCAGTGATTTCATTTTGGGATACTTTTGTTCATTCATATTTGTATCAGTTGTGATAAGATCCCCAAGACCACTGACTGAAATCATGACAGAGCCTCCACTCTGCTTTACAGATCACTATAGACACTTGCTGCTGTAACTATCTTCTGACCTCCTCTATATATATTAATGATGGTTTGAATCAAAATTTCTAATCCAGCTCTAAGGTCTTGGTCAGGTTGTTGCCTTTTACTAAGATGGCTGTTAGATACTTTTCATTTGCTCACTTATCTAGTGTTCTCAAATATTTTAAGGGCACACTGCAAACCCTGCCAAAATATGCCTAGTTTTCGGCAAATAGTTATTTGAGTTTCCTTGGAAACAACAAAACTGACGCAGTATATTTGTTTAATTTTCCTTTTTTTTCTCATTTTGCTGGTGTTTATGTCATTAGCTACACAGTTTGTGAGTTTAACCTTGTTTGGCATATTTTGACGGTTTCTAAAAAGTTAGACAGACAGTTGCGAATGTACACTGAAAGTGAAAAGCAAACCACATTCATGAAACTCAAAAGCATAAAAGTCTCATTCAATTTAAGAAATCTGTCTGTTTTGTAAAAAACCTGCAGCACTGCTTTAATCCTTCATATATGTAAACAAATTGGTAGTATTATAAAGTGAACACGTTTAGGAAGCACAGCAACTCAGCCATGAAGTGGCAAAATTACAGAACGAGATCACTGAGTACTGAGGTGAAAGTTGCCAATGCTCGGCTGACTCAGTGACTGAAGACTTCCAAACTTCCTTTTGGTGCTACCATCAGCACAGAAACTGCCAGGAGCTTCATGGCATGGATTTCTATGGCTGAGCAGCTGCTGCAAGTGTTATGCGTAGGTGTCAGTGTCCCAGAACTAGGGATGGAAATTGATATGAATTAAGCAGTTCTGATTCCATTATCAGTATCACTTATTGAGTTGATTCCTTATCAGTTCTCATCGGGTTCTCATTGGCTCCTCTTTGACAGTCACCATCATCACTAAGCAGCATGTCAAAGACATCACATCTGTGCAAACTGACTGCATGCTGTCTGGTCAAATGTTCATGCATATTGCAGGTATTTCGCCTCTTAGTTCTGATCAACGTTTGGAACATTACTCAAAAAGTAATTATTACACATATAACACAAAACACTTTTCTTAAAAGTAATGCAGCTAATTAGCTACTTCCAGGAGAAAGTAATTTGTTACACTACTTGTTACATTACTTTCATGTTTCTCAGAAAAATGTCACATAATTACCATTTTACAAAATAAAGGTACGAACACAAAGCCGGCAACACAAGGCAAAGATAAAACCACCACAAAGAAACTTTAAAACAATGATTCTTCTTTAGAAACACGAACAGGAAGAAACGGAGGCTGGAGCCTGACTGCTCATCACCTTGTTACCTGTTAACTGTTCACTCAGCTATAAAACAATCTGGATTGTTGGCTACCTTAGCATTAGCATGCTGTCTGTGTGGATGCTTGTAAAGAGCCAAAGTTACATCATGATCTCATCCTTTTGTGCAACAAAATCTAAATAAAATGTCCATATCACGCTGTAGACTGTGCCCCTATTTCCTCCTCTGACACATCAACTGAAATCAGGTGACTGAAGCACGAGTGCAAGTGGAAACAATAAGTGGGATCGATAGGCAGGAGGACTAACAATTCTAAGGAACGACTACTGGGAACCAGTTCTCTACAAGATTGTGCTGGGATGGGACACATGCAGTGCAGTAAGTGGTTTGAACACTTTTTTTTCATTCTAATTGAAAATTCCTGGCTGTTTGCATGGATGGTGAATGCTATCCTTTTTCTAGCACGTCTGATCAGTTCCTCGAGGACAGATATCTATTATTCATTCAACACAGCAATTCAATTCTGAAGTCACAATTTTTTGAAAGGACATACATTTACATCCTTGTGTACTTTTGGTAACACAGCACACATGCACACATAGCAAAGGGCATGTGCAGGAAGTATGCAATAACCACTGAATTGTTTATATGGTGCAATTTCTCTTTAGTTTACTCCAGACAGTTTCACCATTTTGGGCGATTTTATTCTGAGTGAGGTGTTCACACAGGATGTTTATTCCACTCAGGCTTTTAAACCTAGCTACTGAAACATTACAAGAACTAGAGAGCTTACACCCCACTTTTCTTTACACCTCCTTGTCAGTATTTCATGTAAGATAATCTTTCCCCAGCACACACCAGCATAAATCACTCCGTCATTCGGTTTCATAAAATTGCTCCCATTATCCGTCTTAATGTTTCCTGAGTGCTGGGCCACTGCAGGGTTGTTTTCAACCTTTGCTTCTTTTACGCCTTGGAAAGTAAATACAATAAATTCCAGCACATAGCCAGAGCTGTGGTGTTGTGTTATTTTTCAGCATGGCGGGTAAGCACAATAGAAACACAGCTGTGGTGATCAGTCCGGGCTCCCCAGGAGCCAGCGAATACCCAGAGCACATGTTCGTTAATGATCACATACAAAGGCCACAGTTGGAGCTGCTAGTTGCTGAGGTCTGTACTCCCTTTACATATCAAACCATTTAAATGACTCCACCTTCTGCTAAATGTTTAAACCCAAGTCACGTCCCTAAGGATTGATGGAGGTTGAGTCGACAGTTCTAGTCTTACTCAGACTAACTCGTGTTAGTCGTAAAGCCACTTGAGAATCACAACAATCAATGATTTCTTTAAAGCTTTTTTTATATTAACTTTAACATAAACTATTATTTAACACAATTTTATTTTTATGTTCTATGAAGCAGAACCATAAGACCAAAATCAACAGCAGGATGTGACTACAATATTTCTGGTGTTTAGGCCTTAAATCTTTGATTCAAGTCAATTAAAAATGGATTTACCCAAAACAGTCACAAATCAGTTCTGTCTGAGCAGTGAAAGTGCCTTATGCTAACAATAAGGACCTATTACTTTAAACAAATATTACTAAATGATTATTGAAATTTAACTAATAGCAGTTCTGCTTCCACCAATCAGAACAGGTTTCAGAGTTTTTTCCTGGGTGACAAACAAATGAACAAATACACCAAAATGGATCTAAAGCATATTTTCAATAGATGTTTTAAAACTGACTTCTGAGTTTAGGTGTTGTCTTGTGATGGGTGAGTCTCCTCCAGTGACTCCTGCAAAGCAACGAACATCAAGAGCAACTTCCGGATTCTCTGAGCATTAAAGCTCTGGTGAGATGTCTTTTTAAAAAGTGCTGCCTGAACAAGCCCTGTCATAAATACGTACATGTGCACCCTCACAACAGATACATGCATATATGAACACATGCAAACGCGCTCACAAATGCTCGCACACAAGCACCTATCCCTCCAGGCTGATCCGTGACCCTCCCCCACCCCTGAAACCCGATCTGTCGGCATGCAGCGCGGAATTCTCCAATCGCCCTGACTTTTGACCTCTGCCCTTTTTGGCAGTGCACAGAAGAGAAGATGAAGTGCCCAAGCCTCTCTCTTCCCCAGCACAAAAAATCTCCTGTTCTAGCAGCCCTCCCACGCATGAACGGGCACACACACACAAACAGTAAACGTGCACACACACGGATTCCCATTTGGGATGCCTTGAGGCTAAACACTCTCTCTGGTTCCCGTGAGGCACATGATCAAAATGATTCTTGATACGTAGGTAGCAAATACGTGTGTGTGTGTGTGTGTGTCATGAAACAAACAGAAAGAACAGGTCAGTGAGAGAAACTTTGACTTTTAAACCCCTTCATGTTTCACATTGCAAAGACACCACTGAGCTATTAAAGCTGTTAAAGCTTTGAGGGTTTTGTAAAGGAGCTCAAAGCAAACAGACAGTTGTTGTTATTACTACCATCATCTTCATCATACTTTTTTTTTATCATTGTTCTCAGCTGAGAACAAGAGACTGAAAGAGAGAGTGGCACAGCCATATGTTTCTGTTATTTGGCTCCTGTCTCTCTGAGTGTGTGTTTTGCATATCTGCAAATAACATTTATGCGGTCTGTACTATGGGGTAGGATTTGGGGCTTAGCAAGGTAACATAACCTGCTCTGCAGCAAGATAAGAGATCAACAAGTACAAAACTGCTGCCTATTCATCAGTCAATTCCTTGAAACATCACGTCACCGTTCCTGGAAGATCCCGTGGACTTGAGTGTGCAGATAAGATCAATGGTTTATAGATACTGTCTTTGATTTTTTTTTTAAGCAACTAGCCGTAAAAAGGCAGTGTCATCCTTAAACAGGGATCCTAACCCTTCATACTTGTTGAAATTTTCAAAAAGGATTCAAGGAAACAATTCAATTGTTTCCTTGAATCCTTTTGAAAATTTTGCATTGAATGCTGTTTGTTTGTTTTCATCTATGTGTTTTTTACTATTGAAACAAAATAAGGCTAAAAACGTCTTACAGGTGTAGTCATTGTGCTGTTAAGTCAATTCATTGATTTAATTGCCATCTTGACTCTAACACACTCCGCTCACACACTGCTGCGCTGGACGCAGATCAGATTATATGTTTGACCATTTCATATTTTCCCCAAGTTATACTTTTCTGCTGTAAGACTCACAAATGTTTGCATTTGATCAAACGCTGCCAACAGCCTGTTTTACGTAAATGCATTCATAGCTAGAGTGGGAAACCCTGGGTTTACTTAACAAGCTTATAACCGCTTTTGTGTGACTGCTCTCTGGGATAATATATCAGAAGGAAACTGTAGAGCCTTCCTTTGTACAAACTGTGGTCTCAATTAAAGACACAGCTTGCTGGAATTCTCTACCTGCCAGTTTAAAGCAGATTCTCTGTAAAACATTTTAGTCCAGACATACAATCCTAACATTAACTAGTTACATAAAGTCATGCTATAAATGTAGTTTTGATTCGTTTTGATTTATTTCAGTTGTTTTATATATTCATTTTACTTGGTATTACACAACATTCCTATTAACAGTTCAGTCAATTAATGGCAATAAGTGGGCAAGTGTAGGAAATTAGCATTGGCTATATACAAATATACACGTGTAAGTACTCAATGATTAAATTGGCAATGTTAGCGTAAGTCAGATAAGGAAACGGTATGTTGTGTGTCTTGTTGTACAGGCTCCCTCTGGCTTTAAATATGATTCACACTTACATCTCTATAAAGAAACAGTATCACTGCCTCCAGGTGTGTTGAGCAAAGGTGACACAACTGGATTAGTTAAAAAGTTTTACAGCCCTGCTGCTCACTCACAGTGACAGAAATCACATGGTTTTCAGCTAACCCATCGACTTTGGCTACATCTGAGAGTTTTAAAAATTGCACAAGGAGCACAAGGCAGTGTGATTTATGGGTAATCAGAATATTTGATTAGAAGTATTTACATTTTGTAAAAAGGAATAGAAAACATGAATTTTGTGTACTCAATAACTGTTTTCCAAAGTGGTGAAGTAAATATTTAGAATATTTAAGTCCTAATCCTACAGTACAAATGTTTTAGCATCAGAATATACTTAAGACACTTTCAATGACTTATATGCTACTTAGTAGCTTTATCCATAAAAATAATTATTTACTGGTAGATTTAAATTAAAAAAAAACAACTTTAAAATAGTTGAGCACTAAAGCTGCGTGTTCAAACTTGCATCCAAAATATAGTGGAGAAAAAAAAGAAAGTGGAATAACAAAGAAATACTTAAATAAAGTGCAGCTGCATTAGTACAACTACATAGTTCCGTAGAGGAATGTACTATCAAAGCTCTCTTCCATTTGCACCGGACACTGTAACGTTCACAAGTGTTCCACACAAATCAATATGAACACAGCCGATTGATTTGCACAAAGATTCCTTCCGTGAAACAAAATGCAATATGCACCGAGCTGTAACTGTATCCGGCGGCCTCATAATGCTGACGTAGTAACCAGTAATCTGCCACTGTGGCATCGCTTGTTTGCAGCTCTGGCAGTCTGTCCATAAACTCAGTTGGTTCTAGTTTGCTGTCTTTTATTACATCGCATTTAACGTTTAGTTGATGTTCGGATTAACGATCACCAACAAGGTGAAGTTGATATGGTAAAATATGATGAAATGGTCAATGTGAGTGTGCTACAAGGTGCCCCAGTTTTTAAAGAAGCACTTGATAGCAGATGAGATTAAAACATGTTGCTGTCGAATAATTAAGCAAGTAGTTATAATAAATTAATGTCTTTATTGCAATGCTTGTATGAAATATTGCAAAGGTACTTTCTTTCTTGTAATTTTACTGAACTTTCCACTTAAAATGGAGACATAATTGTTACTGACATACATACAACTGACAAAAACAAGTAAACACAAATCACAGAACAAAGAAAGAACGGACGCTGCTCGGATGGGTTTGATGTTATTTTGTTACCTTTAGTGATGAACTCATTACTGAGTTGGACTGATCACACATGAACATGAAGAATGGTTAAAACATTTACTTCCACTTGTTGAATTAGTCTAACTCAGATATTATGAAGTTGTTTATACTGCATGTTGGCTGTGAGAGACTTTTCAATATTCCTGGCCTTGTATCCCAAAATCCGCCTTTAAAATCTCTGGAGCACCACCTCTCTCCTCCACCATCTGACCGCTGCCATTTGTGCATTGTGTGTGTCCGGCGTGACTGCTCTCGTCATTTTCCCCTTTGATTGGCCTTCACACAATGTAATCAGTGTTGCAGCTGTCTGAAAAGGGCTCTTGTGCAGTATCTGAGCAATGCCGATCACCCCGATGCGTCCACAACTTTGCTTTTAGTTCCATTCAGGCACTGTGACAAATGGCAAACTGTCTGGTGAGCATGTGTCAAGCCACTTGATTTACTGCTTTGTTTGACTGCACTGGCCCTTTTCTGAATGTCGCCTCCGTCTTGTATGGCCTTACTGTATTGGTAAGAATTGCCATGGCCGTAAGCTTGAAATTCTAATGTACAGACAGACCGAAAGAATTGACCCACTATATGAGCGACTCAGCTGATGTACTTCCAGCACACAAAAGCTGGTTTATTCTTTCATTTTTTGTTTTTTGAACATTGATGGAATAATTGAATGAACAATCAATCAAAAATCATCTTTGGAGTTAAACTGCACAAATTCACTTGGCCCTTGAATGTCAAATAACAAAGAAAAATATTAAAACCATACTTTTTTTTTCTATATCATTCTGAATGCGAGAATCTTGCAGGGACACATCATGTGGTATGAATTATATTGTTAGAAAGTGATGTGCTTTTAACTAGGTATAACTCAGTCTCCCGGACCCCTAAACTGTAGCCAATCCATTAAGACAAAGCTCTCTTGATCCCTTTCTTTAAATTCTCCACCGTGGCTGATTAAATGTAGCCGATTTTCACGCCTGGACTGAGGAGGCCTGAAAGGTCTGAATGGATCCTCACAGACTGACCACACTGCTGGTTTGTGGAGCAAAGAGCCGATAAGTAGCATGCTGCTTAGTGCTCAGCACTGGGGAGGTAAATGTCTAAAAAAAAAAATCATAGCCCTGGCAACTTCTGTCCAAAATGTGCATGGGATTGAGGCATGTCACCTGGGGTTATTTAATTTTCCCCTTCTTGTCAAGATAAGATGAAATATCATTAAAAGAATGTACGAAAAGTTCCTCTTTGTAGTTTTAAATTATAAACTGGGCAAGCCATACTAAGAATTTGCACCACAAACACAGTGGCCCAAACAACTAATGGATGGAGTGACATGAAATCAAGCTGAGCATAAGATGAAACCTCCTAACTTTGGCAAACCTTTTTCTTTTTTGAAAAATTATTATTATCAGGCCAGATTTGCAATTGTAGCATCACAGAGTGGGTTGTACGTCCTGCCAGGGCTGTATCCGTGATGTAGTCAGACTGGGCAGCTCAGTGGTCAACACTGTCAGATTGCTGCTAAACAGATACTTTGATCAGCAGATGGACGCCCCTCCCTGAGTCTGGTTCTACCGGAGACTTCTTCCTATTAAAAAGGAGTTTTTCCTTCCCACTGTCGCCAAAGTGCTTGCTCATAAAGGGTCATATGATTTTTCGGGGGGGGGGGTTGCTGTATGTGTTACCGTAGGGTCTACCTTACAATATAAAGGGTCTTGAGGCAACTGTTATTGTGACTGTGTGTGTTTAAATTAAATTGAATTGAATTGTAGTTGTTAATAAAAAAAAATGGATAAGAGGATGGATGGATATTGCCCTGAAATGATGTAGAAATAACACCACATAGATATTTGTTTTCCTCTTTATGACTTACAAGTGTGGGAGTTTTGCAGAATTTCACAGTTTTGTGCTGGTTGAGTAATTGTAATGAAAAATGATGTTTTTGACACCGTTCAGAGTTTGGTGAACCTTCAGAGCCTTTTCACCTCCCCAGTCTTTGTTTCAAAAGGCATTTCAAAGAAAAATAACCAAATTAAAACTAAATTAAGAAAATTCCTTCCCCATGATCAGTCCAAACAAAGCATTACTTATGCATCACTTGACTCCCACTACATGACCCTTTGAACAACAAACTGCCCTGGCGTCTTGCCTTTCCCTCCTCCCTTCACCAGAAGGGTGTTAAGACCTGTCCCTACTCTCCCCAGGGAATGCTGGGAAAAGAAGGCCTCTACATCTGTCCCCAGCACCAAGACGACAGAAGGAATATGATGGACAGGGAAACATTCCTTCACACATAGGAAGGATGGATGGATTAAAGAAAGAAAAAAAGAAAAAGAAACTGGACCTGATGAAAAAAAAGTGAGGACTGTTATCACTGACCACGCAGAGTAACTGCAAGGAGACGGAGTGATGAACGGAAAATGAAAAAGTCTTTCTAAGAAGGAGAAGGCTTGTGAATGAAAGATGGATCTAGTCTCCTTATGAAGCCATCCATCACTCCCTTCAATAGCCCAGTGGGCAGAGGGAGCGAAGCAGGCACCCCAGGCCTTCCTTCAAAAGGCCGGGAGGAGCGGAGGGAGGAGAGGAGGACGGCTGCAATGTGCTCGTAGAGCTGTGATCTTTACCTCCCTCCATCATGTGAAGTCAGCAGGGAAAGTGATTAGCTTTGCCTCTCTCCTCCTCCTCCACCTCTCCTCCATTTCCCCTGAAAAAACAGGTTGTAATAGTTTTAGTGGGGCCTGCTGCTAACTTCTTCACTTCCCTAATGTACGACTGAAGCAAATTTTCTTAAAGCTGGTAAATGAAACACCGTGAACAAACTCAATTTAAAAGGTAAATGTCGCCACTACTTAAACAGCAATTATTACCATTAAGAGAGCATTGTTTCTTTTCTCAAAACATTCAAGGTCTTGGTAAAATAATTACAGGAGCAAAATAAAATTTAAAATTAAAAAAACAGTCTAATTAAATATTTTTGTTTTACTCCAGAAATCCAAACAGCTTAACAAATGTATTTATATATTAATCTTATTAATTAACAAACATATCCTGTTATTTATGTTGCTTCCTGCAGAGTAAATCTTTAAAACTCTTTTGATTCCAAGAACAAATTAATCTAAATGAATTAATATAAAAATAAAACTGAGTCTTTCCATTAACTTTTCTTCCTTTTGACCAATTAGCCTCTCTTTTTAAAAAAAAAAGTGAGCAAAGCTCATACAAAAGTGAGATGTAAACACACTTTCACACCAGGGTGTGACAAGTGTGAGATGTTGTTGACCCCCATCTGTCCCCTCTCGTTCTGTTTAGGTCCCTTAACGTTAAGGTCACAACCTAGCAGATTTATTGGCCCTCTAAAGTCATCAGTGCTTTGTGATTGGATGAAAGCCCACTAATGAAGTTGGTAATTGGTCCAGTTTATCGGTTTATTAGGTACTCTGGCTGTGGAAACAGCTTTGACATATAAAGTAAAGTATACATCATTAGCAAAGAAGTGGCCCCATGGGTTAAAGTGCAAAAAGTTCACCTTGTTCAGAAAAAAAATCTTAAAAGAAATATTTTCAGGTTTGTTGCCACTATAAAAACTAATGCATGTATATAGTTTCCTGTCTTTTCAAAAGCAATGTCAGCTAAGACTGTTGGCTTCTGTAAATTGTCTATATTGGATTCCCTAGTTTAACAGTTAGAAATAAATCAGCCAAAAATAAACAGTTTGAGTTTTTTTCTCACCTCCACAAACATCTGCTTATTTTATTGGCTAATTTATTTGTCTCTCTGATGATTCCACGCTAATATAATCTTTATAACTCTTTCCAAACGTGAAAGAGAATTGCCGGCAAATGAATTCACAACTTAAGCTGTCATCTAGATATATTGTGTCCTATTTGTTGTCTGGTGTGCAGAGGAGTGACAGGCTGTCCACGACCTCCAGTAAAGAGGAAAGCTTTGGTCTTTTTCTCGGGTTCACCATTATCTGTGTGACCCATCCCCTTAAAACACTCTGAAAGAGTGAAAGGTCCTGACTCTGCACTGAGCTCTAGCATAGATGTTAACCTTTGCTATTCAGCAGGCACGCTGATGCACCCTCACTGCAGGAAGAGGAAGCACAAACACGTGCATGCAGAAATAAACAGAAATACACGTGAAATCTAAAAATCTGATAAATAAGAAAAGAGGAAACTGCACATGCAAGTTATTGTTTTATACATTGATATTTGACTCTGTAGTGCACACACTTGATGAATCTCCTGCAGCTAGAGACAACCACAGGAACCTTGTTCTGGATGAGCTGTCAACAAAGAAGAGGAAAACAACTGTATAAAAGCCCCCGACCCCCACTCGCTCCCCACCCCTCTCCGCCACCTCACCCACGGAGTCCTTTCTCCCACTGACCAGTGTTGAGAATAGCCCCCTCACCCCTGTGACCCCCCCATTGGGCCCTTTCACTTAGTAACAATGGCTGCCAGGGGCCGTGTTATTTGAGGCACTAAAGAGCCGTCCCACCAGCCCGCCCCCAGGACAATGCCCTCCCTGCTGAGAGCTTTCTTCCCCACACCTCCCTAATGACAGGTTTCATCCTCTTTTGCACTGACCCGTGGGAGGGGCTGTGGCTCCCGGCTCAGCCCACTGCCTTTCTACCTGCTGACCCAATCCGCCAACAGGCCCGCCTCCTACTCAGTAATACACACATACAAACTTTCACTCTTATGCATTCACTGTTTGCATGCATGGAGCAGTATTACAGTAACCATATTTCAGAGGGGAAATGATTTTGACTAGATTTATTTAACACTTTTAGTTACTTTGTCCAAAGGTTCGCTCCATCTCAAATCACTTTCAGCTCGACCATCTCTGACTTGAATAAAAAGTTTATGGTAAAAGGCTTGAAAATATAGAATGAGTCCTGTGAAATTTTAACTTCACACGTCAAATATATTCCAAAATGCATCTTTTTGAAAAATGATGAAAGACTGGAGTTTAAAATATGCAAATTCTTGCAGCAGTCATTCAGACAGTTAGCATACTCACTGCCTGATCCCTGCTTGGCTCTGGTTGTGTTAGGTGTTAGGATTAGGGGTTTAAGGTTAGCATCTTCAGTTGCACCATGTGGACACAGCAGTCCGGTTATGCAAAACTACTCACATTAGATGATCCTTTTTTTATTCCCCTTAATTGATTTGCCATATTATTATTTTTTTTTCATAGCATTTTCTTAATTTTCTTGAGAATTTCACGTAAAAACGTATTCTGGGGTTTTTTTGTTTTGGTTTTCTACTTTTGTGAACTGTAACTATATAACATTCAGACATTGTTGCCAATTTTCTTTTGTAAAGTTTTTCTTTAGCACGAGCTAAAATATTGGAATTCAAAGGACAGGGTTTTTTTCATATTTTACCAAGCCAGTATTCAGACATGTTTTGATGTATCTGTCCCAAATTAAAGATCCTGATTCATTTTGATGTTGAAGATCAGTGAAAATTTCAGGATTCAAATGTTTGAGAAATTCATGTTTAAATACTTTCTAGGATTTCAATGTAGCAAAAAAGTTACCTTAAAAGTGGGTAGATGAACCATTTTTCAAATATATATATATATCTTAAAAAGTATTTGATATATGAAGATAAAATTTCACAGCAATTATGTCCAAACTTTTCACCGTAAAATTGTTATGTCCATAGATAACCGTGTGCTGGCACTCAGAAGAAAAGCTGAGATGCCCTCACTGCGTGCATCTTTTGGGAAGCTTTTTAAACTGGACATTATAAGAATGGTGGAGATGTAATTTGAATTTATTTAGTTTAACATAGTTCAAGTACAAAACATGAAACTGATGTAACGCACATAGGTTCATAGCTATTGCTAATTTTCAACAATTGTCCCTTGTTGGGCTTACAATCAACTTGATCTATCTGAGAGTACTGGGTTGTGCCACATGAAAAAGAGAGCTGATGCTGCTATGGTGCAAACCCAAACCTGCACAGCTTCCTAAGAGTGAGGAAAACTCTACCTGCTGATGTGTGGAATGTTCAGCTGAAAATGTATTTGAAAAAGGTGATGCCTTTTGTCCTGAAAGATAGACAAACAGCTGTTTGCTTCTCCTGTCATATGCAAGCATGCCCTGGACATAGCATGCAGCAAACTGAGTGCTATAACTGCCTCTAGTGTGTGTTCAAATTTGTTGTTTTTGGTCCATGTACAACCACAGTTAGCGGTGGTTCACATTGCCAGCAATAAGTCAGACTTGCTGCAGAATTTCTAGTCAGAGCCAATTAGTGGAGGGTTCAGTGATATCAGGATCTCATCTCAGCTTGTTGCAGATGATGTGGTATTGTTAGCTTCATCAGGTCACGATCTCCAGCATGTGCTGGGACTGTCTGCAGTTGAGTGTGAAGCAGCTGGGACGAGAATTAGCACCTTCAAGTCTGAGACCACAGTTCTTAACCCAAAAAGGGTGGAGTGCTTTTTCTGGGTCAGGAACAAGTTGCTGCCTCAAGTGATGAAGTTTAAGTGTCTGTAGGTTTGTTCATGAGTGAGGTGAGAGTGGAGCAGGAAGCTGACAGACAGATTGGTGCAGTCAAACTCTGTGCTGGCCTGTAGTGAAGAGAGAGCTGAGTGTGAAAGTGAAGCTGTCGATTTACCAGCTGAGCTACATTCCTATGCTAAGCCTTAGGGAGAGGGTAAAGAGCTTAATCATGTGTGAGGGTCTTAGAGTAAAGTCACTATAGCTCCACATCGAAAGGAGCCATAGTTGGAGCACCTGAGCAGGATGTACCTGTTTGATAAGCTGAGGTGTTTCTAGCATGTAATGGAGGCCCTGGGGCAGGCCTGGGACCTGCTGGAGAAGTTATGTCTTTGGCTGGTGGTCTGCTTGTCTTTATTTCATTTACTTTTATACTGCGGTCAAAATGACCCAGATTGATTTTTTCATATAAATACAGCACACACCGTTTTGCTGAAAGTAAGTGATACAAAAATCAAAGGATGGTAAATAACCTTTTAAGAAATCATATGTATTGTACTTGGGATTAAAGTTGTAGTTTTAGTAAAGAAAAGTGAAGATTTTTAATTTTACAAGACATGGAAATTAACTGTAATGTAATACAGTTATATTTGCTTCTTGCAATAAGTTATTCTTGGGGTCCGCAGGGACCTAACGTATGTAAAATTTATCAATCATTCTTCACACACAATCACATTCACGTCTGCATGAAACATGCACCAGAGATTATAACAACTGTAATGCTGATGTGCTAGGGAGCACTTGGGAGTGCACTTCATTCCCTCTCACCTCACACATGGTGCTGAGGGCTGCTGACAGATGAAACAAACCTCACCACCTTTACCTGTTTTGGAAAGGACTCCGTGCCCAAGGGGTCATGAAAAGTACTCAACATAATAACAGTCTTCCAACCTAAAATTCAGGCAAACGAAAACACCAGCGTTCAGCTGGACATTCTTCTGTGGCAGCTGCATTATTCTCTGTGACAGCATGTTAAAGGAAACCTTTAAGTCATCACTTGCCAATAGTCACTCAGCCTCAGTTAAGTTACTTGCCATTCATTATCTAAGCCTGATGCATTGCACATCTTTCCTCACAAGGGAAATCAGACTTACTGCTGTCGTTGTGATGATGATGTATTGCTGCCATAGAAACAAAAGCATATTGGTTAGTTTACCAATTAAGTTTTTAAATTCTCAATTACTTAAAGCCAGTGAAAGGAGCTTTTCCAAGTTAATTAATGGTAGAGAAAGTTGTTTTGTTTTTTGACGCAGTTACTTTAGAGGTCTCAAGAGGGAAACTTCCCCTCCTTCCTTCCCAGTCCCGGTGTATACTTCCTGGGAAGCCTGGTCTCAGGGCTTTAAGTCATGTTTCCATTTTAATCCTGAGTAATTATTTCCTTTCCTGAGTATTGTAGAGATTTGAAGAGACTGGTGAGCTCTACATGTGTAAATGTTTGCATTATATTCTTTAGACAAATGACACCTATAGTCTTTTAATCTGAAACTGAAAAATCGGTGAGGCTGTCTTTATGCCTTAATGTCCTTAATGAATTTGTACTTTATCTCAACAGAGATTTCTCAGAGTAAGGTGGTTTGGTTTGTAATGGTCAAAACCTCTGTAAGCTTCCATCCTCTTCCACTCATCATTAACAGGGTTGCAGAGGGGCTGGAGCCTATCTCAGCTATCATACAGTGAGACGCAGGGTAAACCCTGGACAGGTCACCGATCTTCGCAGGGCTACCACATAGACACAGACAACCATTCGCACCCACGTTCACACCTATGGGCAATTAAGAATCGCCAGCTAACCTAACCCCACTAAATGCATGTCTTTGGACTGTGGGAGGAACCTGGAACCGACCAATCACCGAGCTGCCCTCTGTAAACAGCTATGGCAAAGGACAGGGTTGTGATAGTGGGAGTTTTCTACCTTCTGTTTCTATTCCACTTGTGGAGTGATTTTCGTGGAGTAATCTGATATTAATTACACTTTGTAAAATGCATCTGTAATTAACAACCAGCCCATGGAACATAAAAAGAAGAAAAATAACAGCCGTTACCTGTTATCCAGACAACATGCTGACACCAGGAGCCCAGAAAAGTTGGTCGTTCCACCTAGAGGCTTGTCTACACTGTCATGGAAATTCATATTTAGTTCACATAAACACATATTTAATTATCAAAGCTAGCAGTAGTTCTTCAGTTTATACTCATTTAATTTAATAATGTTTACCACAGAGCCTCGTCTCATAAGAATCTAAAAGCCTTTCTGTTTTATGGATCCATTTAAAGTTCAACAGTTACATCACAAAGCAACAACTCTGCTTCATTAATGGAAACTGCAGCATGTAATCATATTTTATCATTCCAATGTTAAGTGAAATGTAAAAGTTGTGCACACTTAATCTAAACAACTCATTAAGAAGTTATTTTATTTTTCAGTCTTCAGACAAATAGAAGTCTGAAGACTGGGGGGTGGGGGGGTCTCTCTGCTGCTGGTCGTTGAGGTGGAGAGAGAGTGAGAAAAGCAGGCACCGTGCAGGAGTGACATGAAGGCAACAGGGTGTGACAGGATAAGCAACCCGACTGCAGGGCACACAAGAAGGAATCTTCCTCACACAATGACACACCTACACACATGTACTCAACATGTACATCAAAGGCACCACTTTGTAATAAGATAACCTAATTTACTCATTCTTTACAGATCAGGTATCAACCATAAAACACTGTGGGAAAATTATTTAGTATTTATTGTTTCTAGTATAGTTATGAACGTATGTAATCCATTAATCAATCATGCTTTCAGTGTGTACTTGTCCAGCTCGTCAGCCACTCCAAGGAGCCTGTAGGGTTGGATAATATAACCTCCAAATTATATAACAATATAACAATTTCAAGGAAATTTGCTGTATTTGATATTGCAGCTTGGAGGCAACAGCTTTTATTAGTGAAAACAAAATGAAAGGGACTTTCTATCCTTCTTTTCCATTGAGCTTCTGTCATTGTTGACAGACTAACTATTTCAGATTGTGGCCTCACTTGCCACAAAGTGCAGTAGCATTGTGGTGCAATCATAGTGACACAGCAGAAGCCAAATCTTTGTAGTGTTTTCCTTGTAAATTTCAAGTAAAAGTACAAAATAACTGCTTAAGCCTTCAGTCTAACATAAAAGTGACTTAACCATGCAATTCTTCAGGACCCTGCACAATATTGTCACATAAATAATAAAACTATAATTAATAATAAAATAAAAATAAAATAAAATAATAATACTGAAATTGGGATGTTTTTTCTAGGGCTCTGCTTGTCGAGCACAAATATCACAGGCTCCACCAAAAGCTTCCTCCTCGGGTGAGTCATTTGTTTGCTTTCAGACCATCACCAGCTGCTCATATCTCCCACTGCATGCATGAAACAAGTATGTTGTCTCCACGTTTAGCGGAGACAGTTTTCTTGCATAATTTGAAAACATTCAAGATTCAAGATTCTTTATTCGTCACATGCATAGTTATACAAGTATAACACGCAGTGAAATGTAACCTGACACGCTCCTCGACTTGTGCAAAAGGGGGGAGAGAGGAAAAACATTATATATTATATACATTAGGTGAATGTGCAGTAGTAGCATTGTGCTGGTTTGGAAGTTGTTGAAGCTGCTCCCATTTTTTGTTACCATCCGGACCTGATACAGCTCTCGCTGTCGGACATGCCTGGGTTTCTTGCTTTTGTCTTGGTATTAGGGATCATCAAGACATGGTACCCCTATATAACTGATATCCTGATAAGGCACTTTAATGTTACTGCAGACAATATGACATTGCAAAGCCTTAACAGTGTTAATTACAACACAATGAGCCCAGTGTTTGCAACTTTAGTGACTCTTTGAAGGATAAATAAATTCTTAATTAATGCCAGTAAACTCACAGTTTCACCTGTAAAACATTTATGAAATATGGACAAAAATGGAGGCGGCAGGGCATGCTAACACAATCTGGCTGGAGGAAGATGAGCCCCTAGATGAAGCCTGCATGCATGAGTATCTTATATACAGTGGGGCAAAAAAGTATTTAGTCAGCCACCGATTGTGCAAGTTCCCCCAC
>NW_005187539.1:1478688-1517790 GCF_000239375.1 Pundamilia nyererei | reverse complement strand
CTCTGGTGCAAATTACTGACCTCTGTCATCATTTTAAGTGGGGGAACTTGCACAATCGGTGGCTGACTAAATACTTTTTTGCCCCACTGTATACAGATATATGAAAAAGAAGCTACATATATTTGAACAAGAAGCAGTTGTCTTGCCAGATAAAGAAAACTGAATACAACCAAAAGGAACATGATCTTATCAGTAATTTATTAAATGAAAATCAAATTTGTAAAACTCTTTCTGATTGCATATGGATGCACCAGTAGCTGCAAAGATGCTGTGAGGAGACTGTTGGGGTTCTTGAACATTTTATTTACTCTAAGGTTGAAATTGCTGGTCATGTTGAACTGACACGTTGCTTGAAATCTCTGCCACTTGTATTTTAGCTCTATAACAGTGGAATTATTTATTAAAATAAATAATTGAATTTTTCTGAGGCTTTGGCCTTTAGATCACTGTCCAATAACTAAGATGAGGCCAGACTAAACATGTCACAGGTTTAAATAAAACAGATACCACCTGTCAATCACAAAGAATATCCGAGTCATTGGCACTTGAGTTGAAACAGTTGATTCTAATTAAATTGATTTAAAGCTGTGATAAATGTAGAGTTGTGACTGTCTTTTTATTAGTTGAAATATAAGTATATCAATATATCACCTTTATTAACAGACAGTAAGTAAATTCAACATTTGCTTCTTCAAACACTTTCTTCAACTTCACACATAACCACGGGGCCAACACCCACATACTTGTATAAAGCTGATTTTTTTCACTTTACTTTAGACTACATTCCAGGACTGCCTACCTGGAGTATCTGTGCTCCAATAGATGCACCTGCTACACTTAAAGGCATTTCTGCATTAAAGGTCAGCTGGACAGCCTTCTCACGAGATACTCCTTTGTTCTATGTTCTGAAAATAGCTGCTGCTGATACAGCAAAGCACTTTAAACTGTAAAAGAAGGAAAGGACTTTATTAAAAACAACCTTGTCAAGGTTGTTTTGTACCACTAAATAGGTCCTTCAGGTAGTTTAACTTATGTAACATGGATTTTTCAGGACTCTGGCACTCTTGACTGGCACTACTGCCACATCAGTACAGCTACAAACGCACAAACCTCACTGCTTGTCCACAGATCCTCCCTGGGGGGTCACAGCGGCAAGGAGGGAGGGATTTCACGCTTGACCTTCCCCTCACAGCTTTGTGAGCCCCTTCACTCCCGCCTTGATTCTCTTGACCTACTTGGTCATCCTGGAGCAAGCCACTTATAATACCTACATCTCACCGAGCAGCACGCTCATCATCCCATCTGCAGGGCTCTTTGGCAGCGACATCTGACTGTGACTGATGCAAAAGTTTAGAGATAAAGGTTTAATCCCTTTGTGCCGAATATTGTACCGCTTACAGAATTCCGGGAAATGCATTGTTTCCTTTTTAATCCAAATCTCTAGGGATTTGTCATATGATTTCACATGTGGGGACAAGCTATAAAGCTCACATAAAATTAGATACAGAATGCTTCCTTTAAAAACACACCACCACTGGCAAAAAGCATAAAGATTGATATACCAATATCTATATGTATATATAGATATATATATACATATATAAAACTCATACAGATCCATTTCTTACCTTAGAAATGTTTAGACTGTTTCATCTGTGAAACAGTGGCAAGAAGCCATGGTTTGAAAAACAAACAAAGTTTTGCAATATATTCATCATGTTCTTTGTCTGCCTCTGATGATATGGTGTTAAGACTTCACTGATCACAGTGCAGGCTCTCTTTGTGCCAAACTCTGGGGATTCCCCTCCTCTGCATCATCCTTTCTCACCCTCCCTCACCCCCTGCACACCCTTGGAGGAGGTGGATGGAGTGTCTTAGCACTCAGCAGCATCCAGAGCCCCCGATTTCCCTCCTGGCGAGCACCACTTAAGGCCTTCTGTCTCACACTGCAGCCGCACCAATAGTTGGAAAGCATTTTCTACTCAGATGAGCGCAAACAAAGACATGCATGTGCAGGAGCAAGGGAAGAGGGAGGAGGAGGCCGTTGGTATGTTTGGTAAACAGCGAGAAAGCCGAAGGGAGCGGCCACTCGGGAGGAGAGGAAGAGGGGAAGGGGAAATGGAGGAGAGGGAACGCGAGAAGGGGGACAGAAGGGGATCGTACGCTCAGGGAGTCGGAAGCCGGTAAAGAGTTGAGTAAAGGAAATTGCAGGGGTTTCCATGTCACAATCCACAGATGGGCTGATCACAAAGGAAGGGGACGGCACACCTGGTACTGAACAAACACATATGTATACACAGACACACAGCTGAAACTGTACATACTGCTTTATGTGGTGAGCAGCCATCCTTTTGTAGGAACAATGTAAATCCTCAGAGAGTAGAAAGTGTGCAACACCTTGAACTCCTTCATTCACATTCTCACTTTGGATTCGTAAAAGAATTGCCCGTGGCCTTGCTAACACTTCAGAGAAAGTGTGCCCATATCTTAAGACGCTCTTCAGGTCTTCAGTGTTGCCCTTCCTTTTTCTGTGGATATGGGGGTCAAACCCAAAGATGACAAAGTCCTCATATCAACACCCACACACTCCTATTTGACCCAACACTTCCCCCTGACCCTGTTGTTTTATTTGAACCCTAATAACTCTCCTAATTAAACCTCTTTCCTATTATTTTTCCGTCCTTTCCCCTGTAAAAGGCCCGGGTTTCAAAGTGCTAATAAAATAAACTGAAGGGGGCCCCATTTCTTTATTTGTATGTGTGTGAAGAGTCTGTGGGAGAAAAGGGCATGGAATAGAGGCGGGGGGGGAGAACTGGAAGGACAGAGGTTTTAGGTTCAGAGGGGGGTAAAAGAAACATAGGTCAAAGGAAACAAAGAAGCGCGAGACCCTGAGGTCAAGCTGCCTGGTGTCCACAGTCACCGGGCTGCCGTTGTTGCAGGGCAAATGGCCTCACTTGTATAATCGCTCAGATATGTTTTGTCCACGAGAGTAGGATAGAATATATCACGGAGCAGCTGACAGACGAACAATAGATCATGTTCTGTGGAAGTCCGACCAGAGCGTTCGCAGGTCCTTTGAGTTGGTGAGTACATCTGGAAGAGCCAAGATTAACCCTGTGCTTGCTGGCCTTGCATATGGCTGACCCCTTTGACCTGAGCTGCAGCCTTAACAATATCGCTTATGGGATATTATAGAAGTTAAAGATACCCCATAGAGGGGGCATCCTTTTTAGACGTGATTGAAAAACTACAAAAGTGTTGCATGTTTTTAGGAGATTACAACAGCTGGTTGTTTTCAGTTGGAATCAAAATGGAAGCGTGAAAGGCACACCACTGGTTTTCTGAGGCTGCATTTAATCTGTACAGATCCTTCTGCAAAACAGATTGTCAGAGGATGAAACAGCTTTGGAAATCTATTTCCAATGCAGTGGCATTAAATTTAGAGGGTTGTGTCCAATGCAATTTACTTTAGACCACAACCGACAACCTGAGTGAAGCAGATACCTTTTTTTATTTGTTTGTTTACTGCACAACTCCTTCTGAAAAACTTTTCAGGATAATTTACAATCACAAAGAGTGTCTAGGGAACATGCAGCAGAAGCTCAGGATGCATTCCCACCAGTGGAAAAACTTTGCCATGTCTGTTGTGGTCCTCTGGTCCTTGATGCTAACCTGCCGTTTCTGTCCTTCGACTTTGTTTTTTCTCTCCCTCTCTCTCCTGTCAGTATGCATTATGGGTTTATGCTGCCTTTCAGACACAGGATTTCCCTGCACTCCCTGCACAACTGACACACCTGAAAGCTGTTTGCAATCAAGTCACCTGTGTACAATTGGTCATTAACCTACCTGCTACTCAAGTCTAAAGAAATGCCTCGTTGTTGCTACTGTGATGGTGTTGTTTGACTTCTATGGTCCGTATGGGCTATGTGACTGGGTTTGCTTACCTTGATCTAACCTGGCTTACCTCTGTGAAGCCATGAGAACAAGAATCTGAAAGCAGGGTGCCAGTTTAGCTCATGGACTGAGCAGATAGCTATCTCCTTAGGCTGAAATGCAACAGTTTTAGTCCGGCCTGGAGCCCTTAGTTGTATGTCTTCCCCCATTCTCTATTCTTGCTCTCCACTACCACACCATCCAAAGATAAACTGAGAGTGTTTCAGTTGACCATCTGCTCCAAAATTACTGCCTTGCAATACCTGTTTATTCTCCATGCCTGCAATAAATCTGTTAAACTTTTATTTCAGTGTCTTGTGTCTGAGTCTAGATCTGAGCCTTGACAACTGCGCTGTCTGGGTAGAGTGTGCAGAAGGCAGGCAGGAAACATTAGACCCACTATCTATTTACTTAACAGTTAACTTTGGCTATTCTCAAATGTGTGTCATTTTACATTACATGATTTTATACAGTGAAGATTCCAGTTAAAGATCATTTAATGTTGAGTCCAAAACTCTTGCTCTGATACACAACTCCGTCTGTCTAATGATAAAGTCTGCATTGCATGTGCATGTGTCCCCCTCCCAAGGCCAGAGTGAGAACCCCTGTAAAAATGAACATTTAATCATGATAGTACTGACCAAAACAAGAATAAGCACCTGCTGGTTTATCTGGGATATCCAAATTTTGGATATCAGGTTTAAGACGTCCTGCTCCGCCTGCTGGCTATTATTTATGAATCTTACTCAGACTGTAGCTGATGGATCCGAGATTGGATTTCAGCAAATGGGTTTCTTCTTTCACTGTCCACACAGACTTTTACCTGCAAGGCACGCTCAAAAAGAGCTTATTATGTGAGAAAACTGGCTTTTTGTTGAGTGAACCAGAGTGATGTTAACATAGGTTGCACTATCTCTGTAGCACTCTGTTGTGGCATCCAAGAGTCAGTTATCTATTGTTCTAAAACTTATCCAACAAGGGTCACAAGGCCAGGGTCTCTAACACAGCTGATAATGGACAGGTCACCAACCCATCACAGGCAAACAACACAGAGACAGACAAGCATTCGAGGCAACTTCCGTGCCAGTAATCCGCATATTTCTCTCATATTGGTTTCTCTTCATGTTCTCACAGTTAAATCCAGAATCAAATTTAATCGGACTGTTGGGGCTTCTCTGTATATAAAGTGCCTTGAGGTGACCGTTGCTTTGATTTGGCATTTTATAAATACAATTGAATCACATTGAATTAATTTACAGTGACCAACTAAGCCAGGGGTGGGCAACTCCAGGCCTCGAGGGCCGGTGTCCCTGCAGGTTTTAGATGTGTCCTTAAACCAACACAGCTGATTTAAATGGCTAAATTAGCTCCTCAACATGTCCTGAAGTTCTCCAGAGGCCTGGTAACGAACTAATCATGTGATTCAGGTGTGTTGACCCAAGGTGCGATCTAAAACCTGCAGGACACCGGCCCTCGGGTCCTGGAGTTGTCCACCTCTGAACTAAGCTAACGTCCATGTCTTTGGATTGTGGAGGAACACTACACAGCTACCACTGTGCCAACCACTCAGTCAGTACTTACAGATATTTTCAACCAAAGCATTAGACTGACTGTCCAACAGACATCCCTACATACTCCTAACACTGCTAATGCATACGTCCATCATCGAAAACGAATGTGCAGCAGGTGCAGAGTGACACCACTGACCACAAGAGAAAACTCGATGCTGATCAGTTCCGTTTATGATATTTGGAGCTGAGCCATAAATGTGACCAGTGTCTGTTAACTCTCACTCTGATTTTATGATGATAAACTTATTAGAGTGGAGCTTTATGAGCACAGGTTTATGTGTCTTTCTGCAGCAAATATAAAAGCAGCTGTGTGAATATCATGAGTCTGCTGAACGTTCTTACACACCGGCTGTCACTCAAATCCCACAAAATATTCTAAACACTGGTGTTTGAATAACTTACAACCTCTTGACTAAAAACATAAGCACCGAGTAATACCCAAAGGGAGAGGTGATAATATAATATGGTGATATGATAATAGCTTCAGGCTGTGCATGAGATATAAACATGATCATATAGAGTGTAGAGTACTCCAGGGGGTTAAGTGAATGCAACCCTCCTTGAGACAAAGTGCTAAAAAATGGGGTGGGAAATAGAGGCAAAGAAAGTCTTGTGTCAGGCTTCAGTCATGAATACCTGGGAACCCCGGAGAGGCTGAGTGAAGAGGGAACACGGAGCATGTTCAGCTCAGCATTAAGGAGCACTCTTTAAAATGCTGAATGAAAGCTGATAAAGAGAGGTCAAAATAAGTTTATGAGGAGAACGCCACTTAAGGCAAGGAGCAGCTAGCCCAAGTGTGCAAACTGGGTCATGACTTGCACTGAGAATGATGTGATTGACAGCAAGTGGGGTGCAACAGGAATGAGACACAGGTTTGAAGTCTGTGAGCAGGAGTAGGAAGATCACAGATGTCGAGCAAAAAGGTTGAGGGAGAGCTGGGAGAGGGTAATGAGTGAGTCGCAAGAGAAGGCCTTGAAAGAGTCTTATCTGTGACCCATCTGTCTTGACATGCACACTCCTCTGGTTAGTGCCCTGGAGGGGAGGGAAGGGGAGCTGCGTGCGTGTCAGTTACTGAGTGCACAAGGCTTAGGGCTAAGGCATTGGCCTGTGCACTCTGGCCCAAAAACTAGCCTAACCAGCCCCATGCTTTAACACCCCCAGGAAAAACTCCCGTGACTTACTGCTGTGATCATGTGATTGACTGAGCTCTACACTGGGAACTAAAAACAAAGTAAGGAAAAAGGGTGTCACACGTCAGTGAAGATACAGATGTTGCTTTCTTTCTCTTCTTCTCTCGCTTTTCTCTTCACCATAGCTGTCAGCTGATTTGTCACACATTTTGTTAGTCAAGCCCAGATGAATGATGAACCTTTTAATGCATTCTCAATCATCCAGGAAAGTAAATCTCCAAAAGTTGAATCCGTTCATCTGGACGTAGCGTTTTGTGGGAGAAACGTTTCGTCACTCATCCAAGTGACTTCTTCAGTCTCAGCTGACTGCAGGTTTCAATCTTATAAACAGTACATTTGCATAATGACTGAAACCAGCCCACTGTTTATAAGGTTGGGGAAACCTGCAGTCAGCTGAGACTGAAGAAGTCACTTGGATGAGTGACGAAACGTTTCTCCCACAAAACGCTACGTCCAGATGAACGGATTCAACTTTTGGAGATGAACCTTTTAATTCATGGAAAAACGTGATTTTTGAAATGAGTTCAACCAAAGACTTTATATAAATGTTATTTAATCTTATGGTGCTTTAAACCTACATTCTTCTCAGTTAGCAACATTAATGGGTTTGTGAGACAAGTTAGTCCCCATGGTAACTTTTTTTTAATAAACAGGAGCGGATTATGTTCAGTTTTGGTTTAAAATCAGCCGGGTCAACCATGACTTCATTTTTTTTTCCAATATGTACATGTACAACCTCCTGCTGGGGGGAAATGTTTTATATGTTCAAGTTGAGCCATACCTCACAAATGTCACAAATTAAGTGTTTTTTATTGATTTCCTTTTTTAAATAAATGTAAAGTTACAAAGCAATTTCCATGTTTCCCTTATTAGGTTGTGAAACAATAACCTTTAATATTTAAATGTAACCAGTTTAAAGTTTCAGAGTTGTAACGAGCAGCTGTCACCACTTAGAGCACACTCAATGTTAAAATAGTTAACTGCAATTAAATTGTTTGGAGGTTTTTTACCGTTCTGTGCGCTAAAACACCAGATTAGTAATTTTCTGCTGCGTTGATCTCTTCTCATATTTGCAACAGTGTTGCATTTTATTGTTACATTCTCTGTGGTCTTCATATATTTCATCATAATTGCAGATAATGTCACTGATCAGAGTAGGCAAAACTCACACACGCCCCTTTTTATGTGAACGCGCACACAGCCTGAAATAGAAAGCCTGGGTTCGAAGACAAAGTCAATAACCACCAACATGAAACTTGTGACTTGGGTTTTAGGTTTTGTCAACCACGGTAGACAAAATGAGAGTCTGCTTTGTTGAACTTTGTTGGTAGTACATCCCTCCTTCTATGACTTCAGTCTCAATCATTATTTTGAAGTCGTACTGAATAGACCACATAATGTTTATTTTGTACATTACTGCTCCCATTAAAGTAAAAAAGAGTATTAAACAGGCTTTAATTTGGGGTGGGTTATCTTGTGAAGTGAAAAGTGTGCAGTGTGCTCAGTTTCTCAGTCAGATTCACATCTGTAGTTTCCAAGCCACCAGCAAAGCAACGGAAAACCGCTCAGCTCTCAAATGCAAGACAGGACATTGTTAATCCATGGGTAATGTCACAATTGCTACATGCATCTCTTATATACAGTCTGTGATTAAATAGCAATTATCGAAAATCATTGAAAACTGGGACTTTTAACTCATGAAAGTGGAATGAGCATCTATGAGGTGACGTTCTAAAATATAAATAAAAGTTTAATTTCTTCTCATTATTAAGTTTAAGAGTTACAATCACCAACCTATTTCCTGAGACACTAAAGATTCTTTTACACTGAAAATTTTCTTCAGGAAATTAAATTTCATCTGTTACTTTCAGTTATTTATTCTTTTCTGATTGGATTATTTTATACTTATTTATATTAGATAACTAATATTTTTAGTTATCTAATATAAATAATCGCCATCTGTAGCCAACTAGTAACACTTCTCTCTATTGTAACATAAAATGTGGTTTTGCTTATGTACATGAGCGCTTTAATGACTTTATCTCATTCATCTAGTAAATTACATGTAACTTTTGGCACAGTCTTAAACATTTGGCAATAATGAAGGTGCACAAATGGCAGTGAGTGCTTGTACAATAAAAGGATGGGGGGGGGGGTTGTTTCTCGAAATCACATTTAACACTTCAGCTGTGATTAGGAAGCAGTTCATTCAGCAAACCTTGTACCTATCAGCACAAGTTGTTTTGCATCTAGTCCAACCTCCTAAGTTGTTTGCTTTTACTTGCATGTACAGCACACCTGGGAGATTTACCATAATGAATACCTGATGTGGTGAAGCAGTTAATTCCGCCTATAAAATAACTCCCTTCCTCCTTCCTGTGGGCCCCGGCTGTTGTTTATCAAACGAGGTAATGTGCTGTCATGTGACCCCTCCTCCCTCCCAGCAACCCACCTGTGTAGACTTTTCTCTTAATCCTCCTCCACCCCCCCAAATCTTTTTTTTTTTCTGCGCTTTGAATACTTAGACTACCGAGTGTAACTAATTCTCCCACACAAGGATATTGTCTTCTCCCTATCTCTGCTTTTGTCCTTTCCTTTCAAGGCAGCTATTCACTGATTTCATTAGTCAGCGGTGTGGTGTGAGAGAGAGTTGGTGAGGGTGGGGGCTTTCCAATTAAAAAGCCTTAATAGCTTATTACCATCACCTTTAGTTCAACTCTTTTTTTTCTTTTTTACAACATAAAACAAGCTAAAGATTAATCACCAGCAGAGGAGCGCGGGAGCTCATAAAAGTAATTCGGTAATTATTAAATTGTAAGTAGGACTGATCATTTTGAGACCTTTTTGCTAATATTGAGTCTGTGATATAGAATTGTTCCAATTAACACCAAAGACTAAAGGACCAAACTGGGTGCTTTTGCTGAGCTATTGGTACTGTGCAGTACACCAGGTTTGGCATTAAAGGCAGTAAATGTAATGAGTGTTGTTCTTAGAGGGGTTTAAATGAAATGTGTTTAACAGGCGACTCTTCCTCCACACATGCTGCACAGATCCTGCAGCTGCCCAGGGGGCCAAAAGAAGACGCCAGTCCCTCGAGACAGACAAACCACCCTTTCTCAGACACCCATTTGTCGTACCCACCCCACCTCCCCCCTCTCTGTCCCTACCGATGGATGACCCTGCGGCCAGCCAGGGTCAGCTGCGCAAAGGGAGCCCCCTGCACTCCGGCCCTCGGTCCGGAGCCGCAGCGTAAATCAGGGACTGTTCATCGCGGGAACCCTGCCCTGCCCGGGGTCCCAGCCCAGGCTGGCACCATCTGTCCCAGGCCTCTGACGCAGAAACAGAACTGCCAAGGTGGGTTCCCACTGACCTGTTGCACCCCCCAGGCCATGCAGGCCAGATCTGAGACCGGAGACAGATCCATCACTGCTGGAGTCTGGAGATGATGGAAGAGGCATGGTATACATCTAGTGAAC
This sequence comes from Pundamilia nyererei, assembly GCF_000239375.1. Lineage (NCBI taxonomy): Eukaryota > Metazoa > Chordata > Actinopteri > Cichliformes > Cichlidae > Pundamilia > Pundamilia nyererei. Next base: position 1,507,620 of record NW_005187539.1, on the reverse strand, counting down.
AGTAGTTCTGTGTGAGAATGAGCTGATACAAGGGAAGAATGAACCCCATTTTCAACAATAATAGAAATTCCTTATGGTAAACTATAGTCAGTTACATCATAAAAACCATAGCTTTACAGTGAATTTCTGATAGACGAGTACCTGCAGAAATTAAGACATAAAATACACCTTGCATATATTTAGCGAAGTTGGTGTTTAACTGGCGTTTTATAACTAATAGAATAAAACACTGCTCATAAAAGTACGTCTTTACATTAACTTGGCACATCCAAACATCAATCAAGCCCTTTCATAAACTCTAGCCACTCAGCAGCCACCCTGAAACATCTCTTATTACTTATTTTGAAGCATTTAATAATTAACTTTAATTTTAAAGGCGAAAAGGACATAAAAAGAACAGCTGTGGAATAACTGGCTAAAAATAAAAACTGTTTTAATTGTGTTATTTGGCTCAAAAGAAAAAAAGACATTTCTCAGTTGGAAGTTACAGGATTCTTTGAGTTACATGTCTCTTTCTTTTGATGTCTCTACTTCAGCATTTTTAAAAATGTGGGAAAAATACTAGACTATCCTAATAAGTCTTTAGACCAAATGTGCCAAGCTGACTGTAAAGATTAAATTCGGTAAGAAAGAAAAAACAAACAAAAATAAGAACATGTGAAAAGAAAAAACTTTTTAAACTGAAGTAATGAACGCTCACTCTCACTGAACTGCCACCTTCCAAACAACCATGAGTGGAGTCTCCATCTGACTGGACGCTAATTGTACTGCTACAGGCAACTCTTAAATTTTATTTTCCTAGCTGAGCTAGTTGACCCAATTATTTAATGAACAGCCATTTCAGTGAAAGCTAAATTACTGATCTCTGGATACACTTAGAACTGCACCTCTGGCCAAAACAGTGACCGAGTAACCCTATTATTTTCCCGTATAACTGCCACGGCTGAATAGGTGATGTACTAGAAGCGCATGTAAAACAGTCCAACCTTTTAAGTGCAAAACAAGTCCCTGCACTCCACCTCATCATCCTTGATGTCTTTTCCCTCTCCATCCATAACAGCACCTGGAATTGTGACCAATAAATCACATCAGCAGAGACAGTCTGCAGGTCCCGGGGCCTTGCAGCCCAACGTACGGCTTTCTCTCACAGCCCCAGCTTCATTTCTTGCACCCTTAGGTCTGACTCTAATGGGCGAGCAGGGGTCATAAAGTGGTTGTTTCTGTTTTTCCTTTTTCCAAACCAGTGACACCAGTTGTTCACCTTCCTCACCGAAGCCTTTTGTGCGGCCTGACAGGCTGTCAATTCCAGGCAGGGGATGATTGTAGAAGATGACACGCATTACCTTGAGGTGGCATCACATTCCACCAAAGGCCTGCGTTCAGCAACTTGTCTTGAGCTAACAATAACTTTGAACAGTTTTGCAGCACGGCGTTTAACGCTTGCTTTGGCTCGGTGATATCCGCTTGGCATTGCTGCTTTTGTCCTACACGTAATCTGAACAAAACTCAAATGAATCTTTCAGTTGAATGAAACCTTATGTTGAGTCAGACTCCCTCCAGTTATTTTTCTTGTCTTATCTCCTTCGCAGGCGTGAGAGGTGATTTTTGGCCATCATCAGGGTTGAGGACAGGACAGGAAGACCTTTACAGTGACACGACTCAAAAATAGACGCCCACCCACATACAGCGCACGCAAACTGACTGTAAAGTATGCATCATCCTGAGAACAAGCAGAAACTCCATTTTGTACTTTTTGTGTAAAAGTTCAATGTGAAACTCTGAGAACAAAAATACATGAATTATAATTCAAAATACATCTAATTTACAAATTAGCAATAAAATACTTCTATTTAAATAAACACATTTGTCTTAAAGTGTATTTTGTTGATAAGCTTCTCTTAGCTTAGTCCTGGGATTTGAGCATTATATCAGTTTGTGTTTTTAATATCACTACATGCATAATCATAAGGAGAAAATTAAAAAGCACCACAATAACTGATATCCAACACTGGTCAACGTTTTTGTTGTTTTTTGATTTAGCCATTCAAATAATCCGATTTGTTCACACATACTGCCCTCTAGTGTTGAAACTGCAACACTGCCGTCATCTCCCTGAACACCAGCAGCATCTCATGAGTTCGTTTTATGTCCACAGCATTTAGACAATAACTTTTTTTTCTTCTGTAACTGAACTGCAGACTTTCAGGTTTAATTAAAGCGCTTTAACAAAAGTATTGAACTAACTATTTTAGAATTGCAGACAGTTTTACACACAGGCCCCATTTTTCAGAGGCTAAAATGTACATATGTTTGAAACACTTGGTTGCATTTAATACTTGGACGAACAACCTTCCTGCATTCAGTTTTGCATTTAATAACTGAAAACATGTTCTGGTGGGCAGAGATCCCATCTTTGCTTTAAGTAATGCTTTTGCAGTTCGCTTCATTATACAGTTGCACGGTGAAGCTCTATCCAACTGGTTTTGCAGCATTTTGCTGAATCTGAGCAGAGAGTAAAGCCCCAAACACTTCACAGTTCATCCTGCCAGAACTGCTGCTAAGAAGCACCTGATATATCTACCGTTTGCTTGAAGGTGCACAGACAACCCTGACTTCACCCCATCTCTTACTGGGGTTTCAGATGTTGAGCCTTCCAACACAAAGAAAATCTGCCTTTTTGTACCCATTTTGTAGTATACCACTGTGGAAAACTGTAACTTAATGGTTGAGCAAACACAGAAGACCTGTTTCTTCAGAATTAATAGTAAGAAACACTAAACTGCACTCACGTATTATCCCCAATACTCAATACCCAATACCTACTCGAATAACTTCATTCAAACTTTTAATTATCAAGTCTCACAAATGGAACTTTTTATTGCCACTCACAGCAATGCAAGCATTGCTTTATTCTAAGAGGTGACTAAGTAAATGCAAGTATACAGGCAAATAGGGGCTTTCCTGAAATTTAGATTTCAGGAAAATCACTAAATGCTATGAGCACAAATCAAACAAAAATAAAACCATACAGTAGCTTATTAAAGAAGAAGAGTGCATCCCTGTATTGTATTCATGCAGCACCTGGATGATAAAAACACCTGTGACCATCTAAAATCATATAATTTATATGCAGTTTTATAACAACAGAACCATTCAAACCAAATTTTGCATTATTAATGAATTAAAGAAAAGATTTAGAAATAAGACCACAACAAAATGATCTCCAAATAAAAGAGGAAATGCTGCTCTTTATACTTGTCAAGTATTTTCCTGTAGTCTTCACATTTCAGTCCCTCAGCACAGTGAAACTACTTCACAGTCCAACACTTCATTCTCGCCCAGCCTTTAACTTCTCCTCCACTGTGTGATCACCTTTCGAACCTCCCATGCAGGGCGGACTCTTAGCCACGGTAGGGTTACTTTGCCACTGCTCAGGAGTCTTTGCTTGGATCGCCAGTGCATGAACACAGCTACTTAACTCCTCCTTCAAAGCTTCGTTAACCAGACGGTGACGCTGAATCAGCGGCAGGCCCTCAAATTTGGAGCTGACAACAAGGACACGGAAATGGGATTCCGAACCGGGGGGCACAGCGTGCATGTGGCTTTCATTTTGGACTTCTAAGTGGTCTGGCTTCAGCGCGTTGGTCAGTTTGGTTGTGATAGCCCTTTGAACGGGCCGGCTGGGGTCTGGGTCCATATGTGGTCTGAAGTGGGCAAAGGGACGGGTTAAAGCAGGATGGGAGGATACGGGCCGAGCACAGCGGAGGACGCTGGGAAGCATCAAGCTGTAGCAGTTGACCAACTAGGAAGGCATAAAAACATGTGACATGTAAGGTAATGTGACATACTTGTGTTCAGGACAACATCTGGAGAATCAAGTAAAGACATGTTCAGGGCTTCAGCTGGGGTGAAAAAGCAGTTTTAGTCGATGCCCATTACATGATAAAAGCAATAAACAGATATCTTCTTCTGTTGAGGCACAAATTATCTCTGAAAAAGAATTAGGGTATTGTGTCTTTATCATGTCTGGGTTAGGATGCGTTTGATTCACCATATAACAATAAAATATCTGTTAGCTTGGTGAGGAGGCTCTTATTTAGCCACTGTGATGCCGTGAGAGCAGCTTCAGCGCCTAAACCGACTTCATGGATTAAAATGACACATGCGCATTTAATTTTTACAGACTGCATTACCCTGGCAACTTAATAAAGACCTCACAGCTCTCCCATTGTCCCTTTTACAAAGGTACACCGACCGAAAGGACGGTTGTGTAACTGTTTGCTTGGTGGCATGAAGTCGTTGCTTGCTAGCTTGAGATTTCCAGCTTTCATAGTAAAATCTGAGAGAAGGAAGCTGTGTTTACACCGAACATTTTCACACAAAACACGCACACTCTGTCTTTAATATTATAACTATAATAATTGACAAGATAATAATTAACCAAAGTAAATTTGGCTACTAACCTTCCAGCAAAGTATGCTCAGTGCTGACGCTGTCTCGTTGTTCTACTTGGCTTTGGATGTTGACAACCAGCGTGTTACTGCCACCTGCTGGGCTGGAGTAAATACACAACACCCCCAAATGCAAATCTGCGGCAGGAAATGGGAAGTTCCTGTTTCACGAAGGTTTTCTACACACAGCAAACTACTTCATTTTATATTTCATCTCTAGACTCTCAAAGTCTGTCTCTCTTAAAAAGAAAAATGTTGTCATTCCATAATTGATAAGACTTTTCAATAAAATAACTAAAATTACCTTCTGCCTACCATTGATTTCATATTTCTAAAATAAATAAGCTTTTACCAATATTTTTCTGTATACTGAATAAGGGTGTATCATTTCCCGCTTCTCCCCCCTCTGCTGTTACATTGTCGCCGTTTTCTTCTTCTTTGAATGGTATTATTACCTTTATTTCCAATTTCATTTGTTCTGCTTCTTCTTGAGTTTGAGCATACTGGATGCATCGCTAGTATATTGTTGCCATTTATTGTTTGCACACCCACTCCATTTTTAATGCATTTATATTTATAGTTTATTAAACAGCCCACAGTCATGTAGACGTTCCATAAGTTTCTGTAATCAAATTTGTCCAGGTTAAGCATGGTGTGAAGAGTAGCATCAGGGCTCCAGCTGCCAGGCATTTTTAAAAAGCACTCTGAGGAGAGTCATTTTTACGATTGAGTCTCTCTGAGTCGTCTCACTCACACTTATTATCAGGATTTTGCCAGTAAGATGAACCCACCCCTAAGCCCATATTAACAAAGTCTTAGCCTATCTTGGATAAATAAGTCTTCTTGTGCAGGAAAAGCCGTTTCTGGCTGTATTCTTCGTCTTTGGATTTCTTGTATGCTGGCAAACATATAAACAAACATACAAGAAATCAAACTAGTATGTTTGCACATGCATTGGACACCAGGTGGTTCAAGGATTATGATGATTATGTGAATCATCTAAACCTAAGTAAATGTGTAGGGTTGCTTAAGCGACCAGTGTAACCAACCATGTTGTCCATCACCTTCATCAAAACACCCAATAAGAGAATATCTTCTGGAATACTCTTTCCCTCAAATAACACATCACCCTGCATTATGTTTTCCTGTTTCAGGCAGTGCATCTGACTGAGTACATCCTTGCTAATGCAGATTTCCACCTGAAGGAAACGGCTTCCAGGGCCTAATCCGTGGATCGACTTCCTTCGAGGCGTGGACGTCTATCAGCAGAGAATGTCCCTTAGTCTGTAACACAGTCAAATATATTCTGAAGTAATATTCAAGCATGCCATTCAGCGTGTTAGTACGAGCTCGGGAGCAGCTTGGGAGAACAAGAAAACAGAGACTGCTTCAGGTTGTCTTCCCAAATTGACTCAACTTTATTCTCAAGTACAACAGTTTATATAGAGGGTAAAATTCATGAGACAGCAGATTATCAGTTTAAACCAGTACAGACCAAGATAAGGGAGCGTCTTCCTGTCCTTGGGTGAAGAAGCATCCTTTGTGGAGTTTATCAGTTCAGCTACAATTATGATTATCTCAGCGACATATTTTCAAGGCACGAAATAAAGAGTTCTTTCATTAGTGAATTCTGAAACAAACCATCTGGCCTTCAACAGGCGTCTCCTAAGAGATTAAGAAACTAATGTAGCTGAGGGAGTGATCTCTGTGGTATTTCAACCTTGTACCAGCCTGTGATTCTCACACATCAATTCTTGGGTCAAAGAGAAAAATAACTAAAACAAAGGGGCCTTATTGAATGACAGAGTTTTCCTGTATAATGTCACTATAAAACAATATCCAGTAAATGCTCCCATGGTACTAAAATACCTAACACCACCCTGTTTTGTCATCAGAACTGCCTTAATTCTTTGTGGCACAGGATCAACAATGTGTGGAAACATTCCTCCAAGATTCAGATGTATATTGACCTGACAGTATCACACAGTTGCTGCAGAGTTGTCACTCTCTTCATCCATGATTTGAATCTCCTGTCCTACCACATGGAACAGGGTGAATCAATGCTTTTATATTGTTTACTCTAAATTCTGACACACGCTGGAGGAAATATAAGGTGAAATCATCAGTCCATAATGCCATCCGAAATGTTGCAGTAGAAACTGAGGCTCATCAGACCAAGCAATGTTTTTGAGGTTTTTTTGTTTGTTTTTTCAACATAGTCTCAGGTTCCTGGTCTTAGCTGGTTTGGCAGGAATGAAACCCAGTGTTGTCTTCTGCTGCTGCTGTAGCACATCTGCTTCCAGGTACAATGTATTGTGTGTTTAGAGATGCTCTTCTGCATAGTTTGCTTTTAACAAGTCGTAATCTGAGTTATTCTGCCCTTCTTATCACCTCACAGCATTCCGACCATTCCTGTCTGACCAAAGAACTGCTGCTCACTGGGTATTTTTCTCTTCTTTTGACCTTTGTCTGTAAATCCTAGAGATGGCTGTGACGGGGAAAATCCCAGTAGACAATCAGTTTCTGAGACACTCAGACAGCCTGTCTGACAACCAACGGCTGTATTAAGTAAGTGTCACTTACCTTTCTTCCCCATTCTGATGTTCAGCCTGAAATTCAGCAGGTCATCTTGTCTACATACTTTCATTCGCTGCCATCTGATTGGTCTATTAGATATTTGTGGCAATGAGTGGATGAGCAATAGTACCTAGGGCGAGTGAATATCCCATTATACTCAATGGTAATATAAAAAACAAAATAATTCTTTTAATTTGTTTATTCATCATGATTCTTTGTTATCCATTGTGATTCCAAAGGGTCACAGAAAAATGTAAACCCAAAAATCAACAATGAGAAAATAGAAGAAAAAAAAATCTCACACACCTTTAAACAGAAATGATGCCGCCATATTTACTCTAATTAGGATTTATAACTGGTATTTAACATTGATGTATTTACTTGTGTTTCATTCTCATTTACAAAATACATAAAATCAAAGACAACATACAGTATTGTTCATTTACACTGCTTTTTTTTGTTTTACAGCTTTTTGTTTTTTAATATTTATGATACCACAGTTTCTAAACTTACAATCAACTACAGTTTATACAGCACAGTACAGTGACAAGGGTGATAAATTCTTCCTTACATTTAATTAATGGCAATGCAATTTTATTGACAAAGGCGTCAAGACTTAGGGTAGCTTCAGAGAGTACACACAAATGTCAGCTGTTTATTTCTGTGTCATTATTGAGCCAACAACCAGCATTTCCGTGGACAAGGCCAGCGTATAGCTAATGTGCTCCGATTCCCAATAACTTCAAAGGAGAGAATAAAAGACAAATATCCAAACACTTATTGCTTTGATAACTTTTTGCACTCACAATTGACTGTTGCTCAGGCCACACGTTAATTATAGAAAAAACCCTGTAACATAAGCTAGGATATGTATCTACAAGAGACAATCTTGACGTGAACCGAGTCACCGAGACACGTTAGCGTCTTGACAGTGTACCATGCTAAACAAATACAACGATTATCTTGACATCCTTGCTCTTAATTTCATGGGTGATACAGGACGATATACAGAGAATTGAACTGCTAACGCTTGGCATTTATATTTATGCTGTGAATGTGCGTTTGTGTATCAGTGTGCTCTTAAGGGAGGATCTGGCTAATTTTATTTTCAGGCCCGCTGGCTGTTTGGGCTTCTAACGATGTTATTTGTTGCAGATTTCCAACAAGAACATCTGAACCCTTAAAGTCAGATTTGTTAAGAGTCGTGAAAAGATGAAAAGTCCAGATGTTCTTGTTTCATGTGATGGGTGGCTTATCTTATTAGTTACATTAGTTATTTTTATTTACATATCTTCATATGTATAACAGAGAATTAATGGTATCATATGTAAACTCAGGGCATAGGAAATATTTGGCAATAATTAATGAGAGGTGGTCTCATGGCACACTCATAGATGAGGGGTCCGATGTCAGATTTGGATCAGAGTGAGACGGGAAAATATATAAAGGGCAGGTCACTGTCCTGGTGGAGGGGGGGGTTGCATGAGCACCTCATGTTCACAATTACAAAATTGTCATTTGGTAGATTTTGGTCATTGTGCTCTTGCTAAACCTTGTCTTTCACTTCACTTTCTAGCAAGGCCGCATCCAGATGTGTTGAGAAGGAATCGAGGGATTCTCCACTGTGCCTTTATGACAGTGTTCACTTAGTGCAATGGTTTGTCTGTTGTTTTCGACTGTCTCGAGTCTACGTATGGCTGCTATCCTAAGAAAATGGCAGTCTGGAGAAAAGGATTGTATTCTTGTTAATCTGGCATGTCGATGATTGTTTTTCTTAAACATTGCAAATGTGAACACATCATAATCATTTTGCGGATCAGGGGAATGTGGCAATATTTTCTGTGCTGTTGTATGTGTGGAATTTATGACAGTCAGCCCTTGGCAGTGAGTTCTCTATGATGAATTTCATGTTATATCTGGATACCTTTCAACCATACAGCAGACTTAAACACAATGTCCAAAATTCACACTCTCATCAGCATACCAATCCCCTTGAAATACAGTAAATCCTGTAACAGGCCTAAAGAACATACAAGCCCCAAAATAAGAACAATTAAGATGAATAACTCTCGTGCGATCACATGTCCTACTTTGCCTGAAGTACTTTACAACAGCTCAAATATTTACTCTCCAACTGTTGAACTGTATTTTTTCTTGTTTCAAGAGCAAAAGACAGATTAAGGGACAGTTTTTTTGTTCTCTGACTTAAAGTGCTATTGTTCCACCTTGCTTCGGTGTAAGCTGTGGAAAGCATCGTTCCCTCTCCTGAATCTAAGAGAATCAGATGACACTTGCGTTGGCGTGCACCAAGTGCCCAAAAATCAACAATAGCATCTTTACAGAAATCATGACCTAGCTACTCAATATTTTCAGGTGGCAGCACAGTGGCTCAGTGGTTAGTGTTTCTGCCTCACACCTGTAGGCTCTCAAACCTACAGAGGACTGTGCTGGAACCCTGGGCGTGTCCAGGTTAAAGCTGCTGACTGTGGTCCACGACAGGCTTACAAATGAGATGTTGCAATATTTTCCTGTTTCTTTTGTTTGGTTTGGTTTTTCTATTGAACTACACCAGCCAGTGGTATTACTCAGCATCGCTCTTCATCTACACATGACGAGAAGCTCATGATGTGCAAATGACAGAGTGACAGGATATAAATACTGCTGCCATGTTAGCTCGCTGCAAACTTCTTTTGGTGGGGAGGTGGAGACAATGGAGAGAAAATTATTTATGTGTTCAAATCGAGGTTTGTGGAGTTTGGGTGAAAAAAACATGCAAATCTGATTTGGTTTGAACTGTCCTTTAATCATGTCCAGTACTGTATGTTATCGTGCCGTGTTAGTTATCTACTGTATATTAGATAGGTTACTCCACATCCATCCACAAATCAAAGTTGCATTTGTGAAATGGTAGAAGACAAAATAAATAAATAAAAACAAAATATTCAATATTGCACAGAGGTTCAATATTGCACCAAGAAGCACACTCACATTAATGAAAACATTCAGCTCAAACAGATAAAGGTATTTAGGTCAGCTTACACATCTAGCACAATCTATGGCTGCATCTAAAACATTAGCTTGTGGGGTAACATTTAAAAAACTTTCTATTATCTTCTTCTTTTTTTTCATGTGTAATAACCAGATTAAATCTGTGGCATGTGCTTTAAGAACAGTTCAGAAGTATTGGATCCCTACATCAGAATAAAAGCACTGTGCTGTCTTTTATGGATAAAAAATATCAAAATACAACTTAATTCAGAGTAATTGATGCACAGATGCAACATGTGCTGCTTACATGTTGTACTCTCAGTTTTCATAACGTTACATACATACGTTGTGACATGCAGAACACCCTCCAAAGCATACAAGAGACAAACATACTGTAAGTCTGGGAGAAAGAGTACTAAAAAGGCATTTCTCACAAAGGGATATACAGAGTGGCTGGAAACGATGATTGAGTGTGAGATTCTAAACATTTTCTTCAAGTCAGGAAAATGTTAGGGGCACTCACACTGACAAGTGGTTGTGCTTTACATGTACATTTCAACAGATATCTTCACCTTTGTGATTTAAATGGTAGAATGCAGTTTTCCCTTTGAGTGGGAAATGTGTATGTATGATCTTATGGCTGCTTGGAGGTGAGCGGTGTTTCACTATAGCAATGCAATAAAGGGAGAGAGGAGCTCAATGGAGCTCCTTATCGCAACAAAAGCAAACCTGGAATGTTCTATTATCTAAAAAAATGGCAGTTAGTCTGTACACCAACACAAGACCTCAGGAGATAAAGAATGACGACAGATCTTTGTTAAGGAGGAAGCCAAGAGAAGAGTGTCTTGGTTTTACCTCGCAAAGTCAAAAATGCTTCAAATCAAGGCAGAAAATGTTGCATTTTTGAGTCAGTGTCCAACAATGGTAAAGCACTCAAGACTGGAAAGGTGAGTTGGATTTGCTCGGAAGAATGGAGGTGACTACAGAGAATTCTGCAACAATGGCTAGTGGTCATTTCTATGAGTCTATTTGCATGGCTCATCATCAAGAGTCCCCATCCCTGACCTCCAACCCCAGAGGAATGTATTTACAGTGTGGGAGACAGACTCTAATAACTAAATATGTCATTAACTATGTTTCTGGTGTTTTCATCTTTTCCAATTTAGAGTAACAATGAGGCACAGGCAGCAGATTTTACTTTAGCTTTTTCTTTTTTACAGCTCTTTGTGGAATGGAGTTGTACCAATCAAATAATTACTAATATTTACCTGCATTACAATTTACTCTTGTTGATGGGGAGAGGTTAGAGTGCAGGATTTGGAGGGCTCTTGAGCTATTCGTTCACAGTGTGGCAAAAACTCTTCTGCCCTCTGGAAAGTTGTTGGTGCCACATTATTGCAGCACCTGGCCCCGCGTCTCAGGTAGTTTGAGGGCCAGAAAACTGCCTGCTGCCAGTGCACCTGAGGCAAACAGGATGGGTACAGCCTTGGTTATGCCAACGAACGAAGTGAAGATGCTTATGCCTAACACCGCCGCTAATTTACAGAGGGCGTTGAGGAAGCCAAATGCTGTGGTTCTGAGAAAAGAAAGATAAGAATCACAGAGTCACTTCGGTGCCTGAGCATGTTTAAAGTAAACCAGCAGAGAAAACAGTTGCTTGAGTTACCACAGGGTGGTGCTAGAGCTCCTAAAACTCAACAGCGTTTGGCACGCTACTAAAGGTAGTGCTCCTCTTTGATGAGTCTGACAACACAGGTGCTCTTACTTTATATTACTTTCAATATATATATATTATACTACAAGTTATAAATATAAAGTGGAACCCAGAGAAGCTCCTTTTAAAACCATTATTTGGAATCAAGAAAACCCAGAATCCCACAATGTCATCCATCCCTGCAAGCCAACCAATCATAAAGGGGCATCTGTTATGACATAACTTAACACGTCACAGCCTTTATGGTGTCAGGGAGATTTCTGGGCTTGCCTGGATTACCTACCTCTTGTCAGAGGGATAGAGCTCGACGGTCAGCACGTCCAGGGAATTCCAGGAGGCGATGCTAATTCCTCCAAACAGGCAGAGCAGGGCAATCATAGCTGATTCGCTGTTGCCAAAAGAAAGGAAGAAACAGCTGATGCAAGATATCACGCTGGAGCCCGCTGTGGATAAAGAGGGGGAAAGAATGATGTCAGAAGAACTGATGGGATTCCTGCATAACTCAGCTGAAAATGACTGAGGATCAAATCATTTTGCACCTTTGCACATAAATCTCTATTGCACAGAACACTTATTAAACAGATAAAATAAAATGATCTCTCTTTATCTCCCTCTATTTTTCTTTTTCTTATCTAAATCTATAGCTATAATTTCTCATTCTGACCAATAGGATACGTTTCCAGACCAAACAAAATTGTTCCATTGTTCCATCTATATTGCTTTTGGATGAGTTGCCCTTGAACAGAACTAGATGGCATCCAGAAATCTTATCATGAGCAGGTTAATGTAGGAAAACTACACATAATAAGGTTTGTGGATTTCTTTTTTCACAATCTGGACAGTGCTGCTTGTTGGCTCTTTTAGCACCACACGGCAAAAGAAGTAATCTTCCACAGGAAAGTTGTCTTTTCATGCCCTCAGGCAGCAGCTGATAAAAGTTCTTTAAAACAAGTGATTTACAGTGCAGAGGGAGTTATATTTAAACGTGTGCTGTATTTATATTTAAAAATGAATTGGATCAAAGCAGGCCTAACTTCAGATTCAAGCACCACTGAGTAACATGGCCCATACCAAGCATCCTCAACCGTCCGATCTTGTCCATGAGCAGCGCAGAGACGATGTTGCCTGGCAACACAGCCAAGGTACCCAGGAAACTGACAAAGTAGACCATGTAGGCATTATTTTCATCGCTTATGTCACTGAGCAGGCAGCCCTCTTTGTTGTGCAGGAAAGTGCTGTTGATGAGCTTACAGTTGATCAACCTGTACTTGAAAAGATCTGTGAGGAGAAAGAAGGGATAAGGAGCGATGTTCAGGATAGCAGGAGAGGAGACAGAAAGAGTGAGAGGTTCAAAGAACTGGTCAGTAAACTGCTGTCAGGTGGACAAAGCAAGACACTTTATTAACACTCAGTGAATGATACTAAGAGGACAACATTTGCAAGATCAAATATTACTCTTGGACCACAGAGGGGTCACAGAAAATCTGTCGATCAGAAAATTCACACAAGTTGTATTCACTAAGCAGCATAAAAAAGCTGCTTTGGTGCTGAATTTACGAAATAAAGAACACAAGATTACAATGAGCAGGTCCTGTCAAAATTAAGCTCTCTAGTAATGAACCTATAGGATGAGCAGCAATTCCAAAATATTTCCCAGAAGGGAAAATCATCTATCATTCACTGCCAAGTGGAGAATAATGGAAGCAACCGAAGGATGAATGTGAGGAAATGAAAAGGAGAGAGAAAATTAAACTGCAGTAGCTCAAATCCACATTCTGGGGGTATTTTGCTACCCTGGAGCTGGACACATGCAGCCATACTGAAGCATGACGCTGAGCCCAAATAAACCTAAAAGAAGACAACTGAGAGCTGATTGTTATGGACTTTTCTCCATTTAATGTCGACCCCACTTAATTTTTATGGGCACAGTCAAACACTGTGAAAGTTAAACATTCATGACATTTTTACTCAGGATTAGATGATTTTTTTTATTACCAGACCTGTGGTGCCTTTTCCAATTCTTCAGTCTGTATTTAGATGTGAATCAAACAAAATTCTGTTGCATATCCAAATTTTGATGATAGGCAACGTACATTGAACATGACATGCGACACAAACGCAAATGGAGAATGTAAGATGAATATGAAACACCTGGGTGCAAAAGAACTGGGATTGTATTAGATGTTTTTTAAAATATAAAGATGTTAATCATCTCTGAAAATGTGACGATATTTATGCTAAGCTTCATTCAGATTGACTCACGCAGATACGGTACATGCAGCCATATGTTACAATTATTATTCTAAAAAGATTTCCTGATATGTCAGACCTTAGAAAATGAAAGTGTGCAAAGTTGAGCCTTTTTTAAACCTGTAGATCTGTACATTCAAAGACTAAGATGAGGTACAGCCCAGCTGCATTTTTCATGTGTTATTTCCTCGTCATTCTGCAGTGTAAAAATAAGGTGCACCATGGCAACTAGCACTAAAGTCTCAAGTTCTGCATAGAAAACCCAAAGAGACCTTAATCCTTAATAAGCAAACAAGTTTCTAATTTCCATTATAACAAGGAACTCCTGGCCAGCAGTGATAGCACAGCTGAGTGATCGCTTGACTTGTGTAAAGACTGCAAATAACCAACAAAGCGAGACCAGGGCGGTGTTTGCATGTGTGGACACAGCTGCTGAATCTGAAACTGTGTGATATAGATTTCCACATGTGGTATCATTTGTCTTTTTCAGTGAGGAAAGAATAACATTAATACAACAATCCCCCGGTGTGTAAGGGGATTTTGCAGCTCCAGAATACTCAGTTCAGTATAGATCCAGTCATTCTGTGAAGGTGAATAAGGAAGCAATTTAGCAGTCTGACAAACAGAGCCAAACTGCTCAGGGAACGCACAGAGCGCACAGAACTCACCGGTAACAATGTATTTACTAGACAGTAGCAACAAACTGTCACTTTTCAACAGAAAACACAGGAGTGAAACTGAGCCAGTAGAACTACTTGCAAGGAAGTTATTTATAAAGAGACCTCCGAAAGGTCTATAAATAGCAAAGAAAGAACAGGGGCACAGAGCAACAGCAACATTACATTTTTACCATAAATGGCCATATATAATTTATTCTGCATTTTTTTCAGGGCCTGCTGAAACACACATAAAAGCTTCTAATTTAAAGGTTTTACTTATACAAGACCATATTTTCCTATTATAGAACACCTGCGAGTGTTTGTATGTGTGTTCCCTACCAGTGTTGTAGAAAAGGGTGGCAATGAAGGTGCAGTTCTTGAAGAAGGTATTGGTGGAGGTGATGTCCTCAAAGTAACACTCCTCAAAGAGGGAATCCTCAAAAACCATAGACTTCATTTTCAGGTTCATAAACCTGCAAGCGAACACATGAAGGAACAGTGGAATTAAGGAATGGAGGCATGGAGAAAATGAACAGGTGCAGCACGGAGGTGGAGAGCAGACAGAGACAAAGGAAGATGCAAAGAGACAGAGAAACAAGTGATTTGTCACAAGAGTGTCAGATATGGCATTAGCATAATGCTGTAAATTTGTAACATCTGAAATCACATGCAGAGTTCAGGCTGAAAAGGCAAGGTCAAAGGAAACATCAAAGACAGGCTAGTTGAACATGAAAAAGTCCCCAGGGCTTTCATGCAATCAAACCAGTGTTTAGAATAAAACATTTCGGAGCCTCATTTATATTTGCATCTCATTTGTTGCCGTCCACCACAAGCTAGTTCTGTCTGAATGCATTCATTCATTAAGCGTTGGACCAAAAGGCATCTGACTGACATGAAGCCCAATTCCAAAGGATTCGCTGTCATTCAAAACGCAAACACTAATGAGGAGTAGAAGACAACTCACTTGTCGTTAAAGTACTCTCCTTGACGGTGAACCTGGTTTTCCAGGGTGAAGTTAAAGGTGACGTGTTCTACCTTCTCCTTGACAAAAACCTTGGTGCGTGAGGAGTACTCCTGCTTCTGCAGGTATTTGATCATGTCGGGGAACCACACCGTCAAACCATAGTAGCTGGAAGACAAAGAAAAATTCTCTCACAGAAATGATCCATTTACCTCTAAGAGACCTGAAAAGGGAAAAAAGAGCCAGTGACGCTTTATGGTTATACATAAGTGTCATTTCTTTTTTACCATCTACATAATATGAATTTGCAAGTTGTTCAGCGCTCTGTTGGAGAGAGCTCGAGGTAATTAAGCCTTCGATTAAGCCTTTAATTAAACATAATGTTGTGTACTTTTGCTCAGGAACAATAGAATATAACGTCCAGGGAAATTTGATTAGTGACTGGCTTCTAGAAGGATGTTGGAAGACGAGCGTTACTGAGTAAATTAATATTTCAGTGCACTACGGCTTTATGGATTTATATTCGTTATTAGTTATATACATAATATATTGGCACTAACTGAAATACATGTTAGATAAATCCAAGTAATGTTATGTTTTGCTTTAGCAAACTACTGTATCAAACTGAACCTGTTTACCAGGCTTAGTAAAGGTTCACTGGTGAAAATTTATTGTCTTGCATGCCTTTGAACGTTAAAATAAATTCACATCAATTCATTATTTTGTGGATCGTTATAAAGATTGCAGCACATGATTCACATTATTTTAAATAAGGCATAATATTTTATTGCACCTTCCGCAACGTGGTAAGTGGTGCCTGAGGACAATCACATTTTTAGGATATGTGTTAAAGATTATTTAATACATGAATATTTTTGTGAAATAGGGCAAGCTGTGCTTTGGTATAGTGGCCAGGCTGCAATGGCATCACAGCCGCATGATTCTTCAGATGTAACGATGACTGTGGAGCAACAGTAACATGATGAACACCAAGATGGCCATGAGAGAGACACCATGAATAACTCTTTGGACCCTGCAGAAAGCAGTGCTGTCATCCTGGAACAGATCCCATCAGGATAGAAATGATGATCACAGAATAAACGTGATCGCCCAAGACTTTGTTCGTATTGATTTGTAGTGATCATGCCAACAAAACCCTGTGGGAGGGGTCATGGGTTCAGGGTGAATCTCTATTTGATTCTGCTTTTTCATTCTCAGCTACAAAAAGAGGCATTTGAGTTATTCAGTAGCACTGCTGACACTAAATGACATGAAAGTGATCGCATCCATTCGCAGATCCTGCTTCAAGCCCCTTTTTGTTTTATACTCACTGATAAATTCCTGCTTTCACCAACTATTATAATTATGGACCTGCCGTGGCCAGCTAGACCAGGAGATAATGTTGGCCTTTACATTTAAATCACCAACAGCCAACTGACTCCTGATAAACAAACACAAAGCCGCTGTGATCAACAGCCATCTGCTCTTTTTAGTTTAGACAAATAAACAGATTTCACTATGCAACACAGAAAATCCTGCATTAGTTAATACACCTGATCCTACCTGAAGGACATAGAGAACCACACAGCCATCATCATGTAGGTGGTGCGCCGGTACTCGGGAGAGAAAATGGTCTGGAAATTACTCCAAACCTGAAGAAACACACAGACAGACACAAGAGATGTGCAAAGAGAAAGTAATAAATGTAAAGTACACTCAGCTAAAAAGTCAATAGACTTCAGACATTTCTGAAAACAGGGTTCTTTTCACCAACTGTGAGAAATAAAAAGCATCTCCCAGAATCCCTTTCCAGTTTTAGTGTAAACAAAGACCGAAAAGGGAGAACACAAACACACAGAATCACTAAACACACAATAAGATCTGACAAGATAAACAGAGCCTTGGTGAGATTTTTAATATATCTTCTTTTTAGTTACAATTCCTTCAGATCAAGACCAGGTCCATTTTAACAAGTGAAGCCAACTTAAAGCCTGTCAGTGGAGTTCTGATCGTCACAGAAAACAAGATGCTGCCATTTGATTCTGTGGCTCTTGGCTTCTCAGACACAACCTTCAGTCATCCCAGTTTTAAAAGATCAAAGCAACGATGGCAAAAAATGTTCCGTTTGAGCCTCCAGACCAGGACAGCACAAACCAGTGGGAGACTAGATCCATCTTTAACCTCCTAAGACCCGAACTCTTCCACGGCATGCATTTTAATTTCTCTTTGATATTTGGGCATATTGGGGCCCAATGAATGTAAAAAATGTGATGTCCACATATGTGAACGGCAGGTCTTAGGAGGTTAATACACAGTCTATGTTTCCACAGATGTAGGACTAAGTAAAGCAACAAAAAGTGTTATCAAAAGACTGTATAAATTTTTCAAATCCACTGATTGTTTTCAAGTTAAAGTAGCTGTATGTAAATGTATCGCTGATATCACAAATTTGCTGTGCACATTTTCTTGTCTATTTGCAGCAACAAGGTTAATGGATTGTGTTTTGCTTTTCTAGTGTTGCTGACTGCTCAGAACGCTTTACACTACAAACCACATGAGACCATTTACAGAAACATTCAGTTATTTATTCTATTCATTTCAGGCACTTTATCCATTACACCCGGTTCTGGAGTAGCCACGGATCAAAACAGACCTTCTAATTAATGGACAACCTCCTGAGCCACAAGTAGTTTGAATCCTTTCTCCTTTTCATTCTCGTTCTTTTTCATTTAAATATGTATCAAGTAAGAAATTGATTTTAAAAAAGAATAATCAGGGTTTTTTCTTACCTGATGGAAGAGCGTGGTGAGCTTTATCCTCCATTTCTCGTGCCAGGCAGCACCATCGCCCATGTTTACCAGCTCATCCATCTGCTTCACTGTTTTGATGGTGGTCACCTGGGAGGTATGATTTAATTGTTCTGTTTAACGATTGTTAATCGTGCTCCTCTTGAGAGTGCTTTACAAATCTCTTTGTTAAAAAGGTTTCATAGAATAATCACACAACTTCATATAAAATGATGTATTTTTCCATTAAAGTTCAGTTAGTATTACAATGTATCCATGTTATGAGGCTAACAGCTGACCAGTAACACCACAATCTGTAAAACAGAAAGTTGTTTTAATAATTTTACTCAAAGAAAAGATTATAAAACATCTTTGAATCACCATTTTTCATTTAAATTATTAATATGAACTGTACAGCCTGAGGCATAAAGAGATTACAGAAGTTTAAAGAGCATCTGTTTTAACTCATTAATATGCAAAATTATGCAGCACAGAGCTCTAAACCTGCTGCACTCTATAAGCCCACAAACTGCAAACTATTATGATGATGTTATTTTCTGCATTAATGCAAAAGTGTTAGCATGAAAGAAGCTTAACATTCTTGAGTGTTACTTACAGAGAAGACCCTCTCGGGGTAACCCTTGGCCCTCATGTTGGTGTCGTGAACTTGCTTCAGAATCATCCACGCCTCGTCATGTTTGCCATTCTTTTAGGAGGGGCACAAAAAAAGATGTTTCGCATATCCTTCATTTCCATTTTCAGTTAAATTAACGCAGCTTATATTTTATTATTTATTTATTATATTAGTTTTCATTTGTTGTTGTTGTCTTTCCATCATGGATGATTATTTGTTTTGGGGTTTTTTTGTTTTTAGTTCATTGTTAGTTTTATTATGAATAGATTTTAAATTTTGATGTGACACTCGTTTTCAAGTTATTATCTTAACTTAGTTTATTCTTAACCATTTGAAGGCAACTGGACGTCTTTTTGGTTTCTTCAGTACTTAAAATCCTAGATAAAGACAAGATCTTTCATTTACCGTTTGTGAACTAGGTCTGGGCATATAGGAAATCTTGTGCAGTACTTAGAGTCACATTCAGATAAATGCATATTCATACAACTATTCAACAATGTGCACACTTAGATAAATTACGTTTTTGTTTTTCTTAAACAGATAAAGATGTAACCTTCGTGCCCTTGGAGGTGGTTCTGAGATTCACGCGAGCCAGGGGTGTGGCTACTTTCTGAAACACAGCCATACTTCAACATCCTTTGAGCTATTAAAGTTACGTCGGTCACAATTGGCTCGCAAAGAATCTCGAGACTGCGTTACGGGCAGCTGATAGCTGGTGTCATGAGCCACCACCTCTGTTCAGTGATGATCTTTCACAGTGGACATGGATGGCCTCTTGGATTAGCAACTGAATATTTTCACGAATCAAAAAGAAATCCAGTTGCTTTTATTTCTAGCCTTCAGAGTCTTCCTTTGAGTTGTGAGTTCATGTTCCTCACCCAGCGTCTTGTTTTGTATTTTATGGCGTTTTCATTTTGCTTTGGATTTTACCTCAGTCTGCTGCCTCTGCATTTATTTCTCTGCCTGTAATCTCGGCCTCCATTTGATTCTTATTCTTCGTTAAATTTCAGTAAGTGCTGCAGTTATGTTTATGTGAAAGCCTGACTACATTTCAGTCCAAATCGAGACTAAACCACACACAGTACACGTGGAAATGTTTCAAAATGCCAAATGAGAGGTTGTTGATTCTACAGTGTTTTATCTTTGTCTGCCACCAGCTGCAGCTTCATTTACTAAACTGAGATATTCTGATGTGAATGAAAGTGCGTGGGACGTGAGTGCAGGTGTAAAATAAAATAAATAAGTAAATATGTAGAAACAAGGAGATACAAGAAGTGAGAACATCTGGTGGTATAAACCTGCAGCTAACATGATTAGCTAAAAGTGGTTTAGTACTAAAATACTGACAACATGCCTGATTTTTTTTATATATATTGGGCATTTTTAAATAAAAATCAGGGTTTTTTTTCTGTGTCAGTGTTTAAAACATACTGAACTGAATTCAGAATCTTTGATGTATATTTCAGCATCTCCAATGTTCAGATTTCTCCTGGACGATAAATATGTACATATTAAGTTATTCAAAATGTTTTGGAAAAGTGCATAAGCAGCACTTTGTCTTTAAGGCTGTTTATGCTTTCAAGCATTCAAAATGTATTCAAAAATATATTTCCACAAGGTCTAAGTGGGGTATGAGCTGTCAGGCTGACCTCAAGGTAAAAGCGGGGGCTCTCAGGCATGGTGGTGAGGGCAGAGATGGCCGCCACAGAGGGGAAGGCACACACCAACACAAAGACACGCCAGCTATGGAACTGGTAGGCTGAGCCCATCTGGAAACTCCAGCCTACATGAGGAAAGGAAGCAAGAAGAGACGTGAGACAGAACTGCAGCATTTGTCATTTGCAATAAAAACTGTAGAGAAATGTAAAGACAAAATTAGCATTTACATAGCTTAGAATGGATACTGGCCTACTGGTGCGTGAGGAAACAATCTCGAAGCTTAGAATGTTCATATTTAAATACTGTACATTTTCTTACCATAGTGTGGGATGATGGCCCAAGCCATAGCAGATGCGTAGATGCCACCAATCATCCAGAACATGCAGAGCCAGGACAGATGCTCTCCTCGCTTCTCTTGGGCGAGGAACTCAGAGTAATAGGAAAACACAATTGGGATGGAGCCACCAATGCTGTGGAGTTAAAACGGAAGGTAACCGAATTAGAAAAGGTGGCATCTGTTCCCATAACAAAAGATTCAGTCATTTGTGATTTTTTTTATTTCTCAGTGAATGACTGAGAATTCATTGAACTGTCCATCTTGGTATTATATACATACTTTCTTGCATGTGTGCTAATATTAAATGAAATATTTCTAAAGATTTGTAATATAGATATTCATTCTGTTTGTGTCTTTTAACTATAGCATGTACAGCAAATCATTTTAATGGATTTCACCAAAAATGAAAACAGAAAAATATTTATGAATTATTTCTTACAACCAGCTGAAAGGGCATGATTTCATGCAGGCTGTCATTCTGCTGGCATTCTGCTATAACCACCAGCAATGAGCACAAAATGCTTTGACTAAAATCCTTTTACAACAGCCTTAAGATGCTGCATGCAAGTTAAACTACAGACAGGTTGGCTTGTTGCAGTAGGTCAGTGTTCACATTGTTAGTCAATGACTTTGGACCATGTTATGGAAGCTGTTGACGTTTCTAAGCCCAAACCTGAGGAAATGGGAGGCCCAAAAGTACCTTTCAACACTTCACCTGAGATACAGCAAACACCAAATACAACCAGTATCTAAGGGCACACTATTTTTTTTTCTTTTAATGAAATATAGCCACTTCATATTTAATCTGCTCTGTGCCACGTGACATTGCTCTGCTTATCAGTTTGACTGATGTACTACAGTGGGTCGTGACTGCCTCATCTCCAGCTTTGGCAGCTGTGTCTGAGTGACTCATCTATCCCCTTACCCCACACCAGAGATCAGGCGGCACAACAGGAAGGAGCTGTAGCCCTGGACGAAGGACGAGAAGAAGGCAAACACACTGTTGATGGAGAGGGAGATGAGGAGGGTCTGCCGTCGCCCGATTCGGTCGGCCAGGCCGCCCCACAAAAACGCCCCAACCATCATCCCCAGGTACACAATCAGACCTGGAGGGAGGGGGGATTAAGAGGGAAGAGTAATGGAAGAGAACGTCATGGGAAGAGATAATGAGATGGAGAGAGACAAAGGGCAAGATAATGAGTTATTATTCATCAGTAAACTCATTGATATTACTTCCAGCCTCCACTTGCACTTTCATTAAACTTCCACTGCCCAGTAAATTAGCTCATCTGACTGCCTCACTGGACTCAAGCATTTTGCATTAAGCATGAAACAGCAAGTTAATGCAATATAATCATCCAAACCATATACTTCATAGCAGAGAGGGTCGTGGCGTACATCTTATTCACAACAGATTTTGTGAAATATGCAAAATATCATCCTTCACTATGTGTATAATAAAAAAGAAACTGATCTATCCCTAAATTGTATAAATGTATTTTTCTTTTAAAAAGCAGCAAAGTAAAGGAACCAGAGAGACTGATTACTGGACAATACTAGTTTGAGTAACAGTAAGTGACCGAGAAGAGACAGGAGACTTAAACAGGGAGGTGGTTTCAAGGGGTTCTCAAATTTAATCAAGACCATGTGTATTATAGTACAATACACACGTATTATAGTATTATAGTATAATCAGGTTGTAACTGAGAGCTGGGTTTCACACAAAAGACAGTTAAGCATTTTTTCCTTGTTGCAATATTTCAGATGTGTATTTCAGAAAGTGTGAGCAGGCAAAAGATGAATCTCTAAAACTGGAGCATGGAGCAAAATGCAGGTGGCAATTAGCTGATGTTAGCACAAACCTAGGAAATGGGCCATGCCGAGCTTATATTCAAGCTCAAATATGGTATAATCTGTAATCAGATCATATAAATGAACTTTAGAGGTGATGGTAAATGATTATTAGCTTTAACTAGAGCTTTATTACATTCATAATATGAAATATTAGTGTTTTGGAAACTATAAGGTTTATATAATTACACTGAATAGTTTTAGTGACATACATAGATATATACTCATCTGAAACACTGGCTAAGTTGAATGAGCTAGCATGCATTAAAGACCTGGGCTTAATAATGAGGTCACCAAAAAGGTGAGAATCTTCCAAAACATGAAAGTGCTGATAAAAAAATCTTAGACAAAGGCTGGAACCAGAGAACAGGAACAAACTGCTGCAGCCTTAAAATAAGTATACATGTTGTGTTGCTTTCCTATAAATGACACCTCTGTTTGAATCTGAAGAAACCTTTTCATCACTCGCTGCCCCTAAAGATTTTATTCTTTTACAACTTCAATACAATCCCTTTAGTGGCTGCTTGCTGGTGTTTCTACCCAAATGAAATTCTCTATACAGCCAAACAGTATAAACTGAAACCCGTGGATAAAACTGCTTTATTCTCTTCTGCATCAGGAAGTCGCCACCAGGGAGGAGATGCCGTTAACAGAAACAAGCAGCACCTTTGTCAACCCGACTTGTGATTTAAGGTGCCAACATGACTCATATCCCACACTCTGTCTGTCAAACCTTTTCTCTCTCTTGCTCTCTGCAAAACTGATGATGCTCCCACACCACGCATACACCAGTTGTTCTCCTGCAATCAGCACCTTATTGACATCCTGTCAACAGTGTTCGCACTCTGAGGGTGTTCAGTGAGACAAGTTATTGGTGAGATCACTCTGAATATTTAAGGAGAAACTTTTCACCATACTGTGTCTGATTGTGACATCTATATTTAAATTCTCATTATCACTTTTTTGTATGTGAAAAGGTAGTAATCATGCATTTGTATACTATTTTTTGGCAAGAATTAACCCCAAAGCTCTCAAAATATTCAATTGGATTGGAGAATAAGCACAATGTATTTTTTCTAGTGCATTAGAGTCAAATTTCTCAGTCAATTTTATTGATTAAGGATTAATTTAAGTGGCAAAGCCAGTTGATAAAACAGTCAAAGTGCTAAAAAGTAAAAAGAACATCGAACCAGATCCAAAATCATTTTAAATAACCCTTTTGTGAAATACTACCCCCTGGAGGTGAAAGATTTAGTTAAATTTTGCAGAGTATTTTTAAGGCTCATTACTCTAAGAGCACAGGGTCACAGTTCTGTTCTGACTGTTTTATCTGACATTTCAAAAGATCGAGTAGAAAATGTCTCAATTAACTGTGATGCTGAAATTCTGAAAAAGTGTTAAAATGCATAGAATAATGCAATGCCTAGAGCTCCACAGTATTCCACAGTATCTGCACATTAGTGGTGCAACGGATCACGGTTGATCCATAATCCAAACCGATCCCACTCCACGGTTCGGTACACACGTGATCTGAAGATTCGAAAAAGAAGGAAAAAAAGTATGTGTATGGTGCGCGTGGTGGGTCTGTCAAGCGATAGTTATGGCCAGCGCTAGCGGTCTGCGGCATTTAAGCAGCCCTTTGCTGCCCAGTCCGACCGGGCTGAAGCTATTACAGAAGCTATTGGGGTGTTTAGCTGCAGACAGGAGGCCGTATTCCGTTGTGCAAAACAAGGGGTTTAAACTATGATGAACGTGCTTGATGATATCCCGTTGCACGTCCGCTTTAGTGGCAAGATTGTTCCAAGCATGTATGAGCAGGAAAAGTTTAAAGTTATGGCTGAACTGTCCCAGGCATCTTCTGTTGCTCTAACTACTACGAACGGGTGGACCTCCAGGGCAACGGAAAGCTACGTGACCGTGACAGCTCATTATATCACAGCGGAGTGCAATATAATGAGCGGTATGTATTATTGTAGGGTCTACCTTACAATATAAAGCGCCTTGAGGTGACTGTTGTTGTGATTTGGCGCTTTATAAATAAAATTGAATTGAATTGAGTGGTAGATACAAAGCCCTACACTGCCCTATACTGTATCATAATGTTTTTTTAATAATTGCGTGGAATGAGTCTTGAGTTGAATGTTTTTAACAGGCAAAAAATACTTCAATAAGTAAATGTTACATTTTTGTCTTTTTTCTTTTTTTTGCTGATCCGAAAATTGATCCGATCCGTGACTTAAAACCGTGATCTGATCCGATCCGTGAGATTTTTGATCCGTTGCTGCACCACTACTGCACATGCACATGAAATGAGTGTCATTGTTATGGCAGATAAATGACAATGACAATGTTAATCCCTAAAAACTCCATTCACTGTGAAAATTCCCAACTTCAGAGGTTGAATATGCATTTATATCCCAGTCCACTTTGACCTTTGTTGCTGAGTTTGCTCTTCATAACAACAGTACTTCTGGATTTTGTTAATGATAGGGGCGTGGTCTCTTTAAATAACAGTGTTAGTGTCACCTTATTGAAATGAAGTTCTCAAACATATTTTTTGATGTTGTTGTGTACTGGGGTAATTATAATGGAATGACCTGATAAATAATACAACCAGGAAGCTAAAGAATGCAAACCACTGGGTGATGTCATAGTGGCTGTGTCCATCTTTTATGTACAGTCTATGACTAGAACCAGCAAAGTGATAAAGGACAGATCCGGTCTCACTGAGATATTTTGTCCCAGAGGAACAGTAGCACCATTTTGTCCAGGTTTGACTTAAACTCTGAGACATCAACCAGACAGGTGACAATTACTTCTTCTACTGAATTGTGAACTTCTAACTGAATTCAACACCACAGTGGTACAAGAAGCAGAGTGTATGTGTAAGACAGAACAAGGCCCAAGACGTAGTCTTGTCGAATTCCTGCTGTGAAGCAGCATGGCTCAGACACTGATCCTTTAATGTCACCCTGTGAGCTTTATCCTTCAGGTAAGGTGCAAACAGTAAAGGTGAAGAGCCAGAGACACACCATCCATTCAGCAGAGTGGTTTACTGAGAAACATTCAGCACACAGTTCATGAACACGAGCTGTGCATGTAGTGTCAATGCCAAGGAACAGATTCATTAAGGACTGCTGGGCTATAATAGATTTATTGCTACACAGGTCCTGGTATAAGTGTATCAGTGAACCTTGAGATGACATTGTTTTATCATGACAAGATTTTTCAGTTTCTGACCGAAAAGGCTGACTGCTATTTCAAGGTAGAATTCATGGGGAAAATCTGAAACGGTCATTAACCTGAGGACAAGTACCAGTAATCAAGGCACAAACTATACTCAATGCCATGGGAATCACATTGTTACATTTAATATTGTTTCTTGCATAACAAAAACAACACAGTCCTGCCAACTGCTAGTGGTGTAAGACAGCGGTCCCCAACCCCCGGGCCTCGGACCGGTACCGGTCCGCGAGTCGTTTGGTACCGGGCCGCGAGAGTTGAGGCTCAGATGTAAAATGTATAGTTTTCAGGGTTTTTATCAGTTTTCAGCGTTATTTTGTTGTCGTTTTTATCGTTTACTCGGTTTTCACGTGTGTTATGAATAAATTTTCTTTTTTTCGGTACCGGTACTAGTTTTATTTTGTTGTATTTATCCGCGACTCCTTAAAGGCCGGTCCATGAAAATATTGTCGGGCATAAACCGGTCCGTGGCGCAAAACAGGTTGGGGACCGCTGGTGTAAGACATCCAGAAAAAATACTGAATTAGGCAGGGAAAAAATAATTCTACACAGGTTTTAAACGCATCTGGTAATACGATCCGTTATTAAACAGTCTGACAGAGGTGCAAAGTGCCGGGATGATGAAGCTGGTTGAAAAGCCAGGTTAACACAGAGGATGGATGTCCTGAACTAGAATAATGTGACGGTGGGCGTCCTTTTTCTTTTTAAATGAAAAGACCTCTGAATGAAATTATTGAAGTGTATTTGTTTCTGGCTGCACATGTTTCATTCCTGCTGTCTGTCCTTTGGTTGTATATTTCAGTGTAAACTTTTGCAGCTGTAAAATGAGGAGCAAGGTGACTTTCATTCCCTTCATTGAACAAGTGTGTGTGTTATTAATGGTCACCCAATCATATCTGGTGACTTGTTTTATGCTTTATTTCCTTTTCACTCACTGCTAACATCCTATAGAATTAGGTTAAATCTTCAGGAGATTAAGAAGTACAGCAGAAAGTCCGCTGAAGATAAGGAATCATAAAGCTGTGTGTGTTCCAAAGCAGCGGTACCGCTGTGAGCTACTTCTCCTGGAAATATCCTTCATAGCAGCAGCAACCACTAGCAAGTGATGGTGATGATGAATGTCGCCGCATTGCAGCAGCATCAAAGTAGACAAACAGACAGACAGCCACAGTGAGTAGGATGGATCAAATGGTAAATATTTCTTTCTAAACCACCATATCCAGCTGGGAGCTGGAAGCCTGATTGCTGTCGTGACCAGTAACCACGTCATTATCATTTCCCCTGTCATCACATTTGCTTGTCTATGTGGCTAGAATGCATTAGCAGCTGCTTTTGGCTCGAGGATGAATTGTGTCCCAATTTATCGCTCTTCTATATCTGAGGGGTAAAATAATTAATTAAGAGGCTAACAAAGCTCGCCTTAAAGCTAAACCACAATGTCATCAATATTTAGTTTGACTAATAAAATAACATCATCTTAGGGAAGAGTTTGATTTAAGCCCAAGTTGTTGCTTTTATGTACTTTTAAATGGACAAATACGGCAGAAACCAACTACAATATTAAAGGTAAAATACATTCTGGCAGTAAAAACAATATTTTTCACCAAATTCCTAAAGATGCACATAACAGTCGAAAGACCAATCAATACTACTATATTCCCAGTGGATGAACAGGTGGCTTCTTTCAGGTATTTCTTTTTTTTTTACAGCCTGTGGACTTTTACACTCGTGGAGCTGGTTTTGGCCACAGCAGGGAGCTCTTTACAGGGAAAAGCTGCAAACCAATCAGCAGAAAACAGAAATGTTTCCAAAAAGCTAATGAAAAAAAGTTTATTATTTAATGGCCAAAGAGACAACACTGTGCTTTTGTTTTAAACTGTTAAATAAGGAAGCATCATAGTGCAAAAAAAAAACAAAAAAAACATAACCACTGCAATGACCCAGTTCTTAGCAGTAGTGGTGCCTGATGGGATGCTGTGATTGATGCTTGTGCAGGTTGTTCTGGCTACACCCTTATGGGATTAAATGGGGTCACCACCAACAGGGACTACAGCAGAACATGAACCATATGATGTAAACTGTATGGAAATGGGGTAGAAATGGCAAAAGGGCAGCATATGGATTTTATAGTGAACAAATGATGTTTTAAGGGCAAAACTGACCTGCAAAGAAGTTCATTCACAGAGAATTCTATGAGGAAATGACCTTACCTGATTAGGTTAATAGCCTGAAGCACTAGTTCAATATAGCATGCCAGTTCTTTTGTAAACTATAGTATGATTCAGTGAAAAGAAACCAGAAAATAAAGCAATATATGATTTAATTCCTCTGTTTCATCATGCCTGGGTTCACAACACCAAGCTGGAGAAGATGCTACATTCATGGCTGCATTCACTCTGCACAGTCTACAGCTTGAGCCTCATTCCAGTTAAATAAAAGGAGAAGGAGACAGAAAAGCCATTACAGCCTACAGTGTGGAGGTGAAGCATCCTATCAAAAACAGTTCTGCTGCCAACAGCTTTTGTATTTGAAATCCTTCAGCAGTAATGAGATCCCGACTATTTCTTTGTGATTTTTTTTTATTTGACAGTTTTCCCAACAAACTCTTGAATCTAGAATTGCATTCAATTAAATAATGTTCCTATTGGTGACGTTTTCATGATTTTCAAACCACTTCATTGAATTCCAGTGAATCTGATGCTGCAGTAAGCTGCAGATGCTCATGTCTGTGAAGGTTCTCAGTCATCCAGGTCATCGTAGTCAAAGGAGCTTGCAAAGAAAAGCGTCTGGACTTCTTTAAGTTGCTTGAAGACGTTTCACCT
>NW_005187539.1:1445630-1476430 GCF_000239375.1 Pundamilia nyererei | reverse complement strand
AAGGGGGGAGGACGATGGCCAGTCAGCGCTGTGACAGAACTCCCAAGGGCTCCAGGGTAGTGTATATGCATGTGTGTGTGTGTGGAAATGGACAAAAGTGTGCGAGACTGTGTGTCTATGTGCATGAAGAGGGGGCAGGGCAGGAGGCTTCTATTAATAGCAGGTTTTCCCCAACTAGCAGAGTACACGGGGCTTGTTTAAGGATCCAGTGAGGGAGACATGTTAGCAGCTCTTGTAGAGCAGAACTGATCATTTATAGATGGCTTACACTGCAGTGTTCTTCTCTCATGAACTTACAAGTCTCAGAAACAGGGTACAGTAAAGCCAAATTGTATTCCTACAGGTACAATCTACACAAATGTGCCCCTCAGGGTTCATTATTAGGGTTCAAGGTAATTATGGGTTCCTTTAAAGACACAATATGTTCACAGGAAGCAAAAGGTACATGTACATGTCTTCTAGATATTAAGGTCCAATATCAGTAGACAGTCAGTGTTCAACTGTTGAGCAAACGATTATCTTTTCACTTAGGTTTTAAGATTTATATAAGTTAAATGAAAAGCATTTAAAATGTCTCAAAAGGAGTTCATTTAAGGTCAGTCTTTCAGTAAAAAGCATATGCATCGTCTATACCCTACTTATTATATATTAGTCTATTTATTTCATTTTCCTGTGTGATTTAAATAATTCACTTTTCATCCAGTGGTTTGTTGTTTGTGGATTTTATGACTTTTCGATTTGCTTATGAAGCACAGTGAGCTGAGATTTCTTCTGTAAACTTCTAGTTTTCCTTCATATCACCTGCAAAAATTAGCATGGTTCTCCTTTGTGGTGCTTCCCCTGCTTTGTTTTTATTGAACAACTAAATAAAAAGTAGCGCAGGAGGAGAATACAGCTGCAGTTTCTTGTGGTGACTGTGAAAGTCAGCCAGCAAATATCCACTGCTACCACTGAAAGCTGAAGTAATAAATGCTATAAGTGCTTTGCAGTGGTCTCACTTTGTGACGGTAGTGTGAATAAGGGTGTTTGGTCCAAACAAACACTGCAGCAGCTGATTAAAATGCCTTCAAAAAGAGGGGAAATATCTCCTGAATAAGCTGTTTGCTCGGTTACCTGCAGCTCTGTTTGGCAGCACTCATCAAA
Source organism: Pundamilia nyererei (assembly GCF_000239375.1). NCBI lineage: Eukaryota > Metazoa > Chordata > Actinopteri > Cichliformes > Cichlidae > Pundamilia > Pundamilia nyererei. The sequence goes on along the minus strand of NW_005187539.1, from coordinate 1,475,287 downwards.
TCCTCCGCACTGTTTACGCTGCTTCCAATTTTGTGAACAAAGTCAGGTGTTTTTTCTGGTATTCTGAATCATTTGTTATAAGGCTTATTTGTGTGTTGCGTGTAGTAAAGATAATTTACGACTGCTGTTTCTGTACTGACTGGAAATATTACTTTTAGTGGTTTATAAAAATACAAATGAAATTTAAGAAAAAGCTCATTTTGATAACAAAGCTCAGTGTTTTTCAAATGAATATGTAACCCAGGAGCTTCAATATTAATTTTCTACTGTTGGAGAAGTACTGATATGCCAACTTAACATCTTTCTGATGCTCATACATGTACAGCAGGCTACAATATCCAAATCTTTTTGCCTACAGTTTTCTCTGACAGATCATCCCCAGGACCGATTGACTGTTTTCACCCATTTTATCCCTTCATCCTTGATTTCAGTTACTGATTCCATGTCCATGAAAAGGCTGAGGATACATTATATTACACAAAGGTTCCTTTTAGCCTGAGGAGAACTGTGCAGTCGCTGTCTCAAAATGCAGCCATGCAACTGCAATAATTAGAGGAGGCAGTGAACATATTGTAGCAAAGGTTACAGATTTAAAAAACCTTCTCAAGACTATATTTAACAGAACTGTCGTTGGAAATACACTGAATGCTGAGCAGTGAGAAAACTTCTTAACACCAAAAGGCTGAGGATGTGCTGATCCTGCACATATCCTGCATGGTTCAAACTCCCGTCTCCTATATGACAAAAAAGCTACAGTCCACTGCAGCTTCACAACAAGGGCAAATCAATGACAACCACTTCACTGTTTCACTGCTGTGTCGATGTGTTTCGTCGAGCTCGTCGAGCAGAAACGCTGCACCAGGGTTTTATTTAGACCGCTCGATCTGTCATCATTTCCTGTGTTTGATCCTTATTTAATTCTAGTCTTTGTGTTGCTGAAATGTCAAATGACGGATCCGTGATCATGTCGACATTGTTGCAGTCACCCATTACATGCACATACTAATGCACACACAAAACAGATGATCCAGAACACTGCGTGGGGTAAGAGCAGCTAGCAGGATAGGCTGAGATGGAGCCTGAGGATGGGGGTCGGAAGAGGAGACTGCATGCAGAGAGGTACGAGCACAAGAGGCTCTCTCGCATGAGTCAGGAATGTTGCGTAACAGGGAGAGGGGAGGGAATGGAGGCCAGTCGTGTCTCCCTGCCCCTCCCCCAGCATGACACAAACCCAGAGGGAGAAAGAAGGGGAAAGGAGGTATAGATGGAAGCCAGACTAGGCAGCAATTCAAGTCGCAAGTTTTCTAATTTTGCTCCACTTCCTTTTAGAATGATCCATCATATGCACTGGCTAATGTGTTTGTCTGAGAGCTGGAGGGAAAATGTTTTGAAAAATTTAATAATTTTTAATATTTTGAAAAATTATATATAAGTAGTTATTTCATTGGCTTTCTTTAATAATTTGCCCTTTCTCCTCTTTCCTGTTTCTTCCATCTTTCCTTTTGGTCGTCATCACTGAGTTGGACCTCTCTGTCTTATCGGTGGTAAGAACTTGCTGTTGTTAACTGAGAAGTATGATTATTTGTGGCAACAAAGTCCAGAACCAATGGGTGATGTCACTGTGACCATTTCCATCTTTTATATACAGGCTACATTCATGAATACCATTGGCTGTTGTAAGCATCTGTAAACATCTTGATGAACGTTTCTGGTAAGGTCTTCCCAGATGAACAAAAGTGATCTTTTGGACCTCTGTATCTGGACAATTGAGCATGTATTTTCATGTATTACACATATACAGTAACTCATGCTCTGGGTGTTACCATACTGAGTGATAATCTTGCATAAATGTGGCACTAATCATTTATAATAAACTGCAGCAGACTCTGTACAGACCAGCTTTAGCTGTATGTTCATAATTTCTTTTGTACATTGACTTTTCTGACATGGATTTCTGGATCAGAAAGCAAAAATGTAAAATGATGAATTTGCTTAATTTGGCAGAAGATCGACTCAATAACAAGGTTTCACACAGCTCTCCATGAGCGATATAGAATTTCATGTTGAATAATTTAATATGACCAACATGAAATCAGAACAAAGATGTTTACTAGATTTGAAAAAGACATTTTGTTGAAGCCAAAACTACAAAAAAATATTGAAATGAAGCTTAACTGTGATTCTGAACCTTATACTGCAAAATCACTGAGGAATCAAAGACATTACGGGGAACCCTTCCTCTTGTCCTTGAAGCTGGCAGATTTAAAAACATCCAGGAGGATAACGGACTGTGCGAGTTCTGTAAATTAGAAGACGTTCTGTCCTGATTAAGATGCAAGAATATCCAAATCTTTAAAATTCAATGTTTTGGTGCACTGAGGGCGACAGAATGAAATGTTCTTTTGGGGATATGGGTAAATTAGCCCTTCTCAGGTGGCATCATGCTTTTTGTCTTATTTTCACTTCATGGCCCTGATTTTTCTTTTTATTTAATTGTGTCTCATAAGCCTGTTTGGGCTGCTTCCATTGATTTATGCATAGCCCAGTTAATCAATCATATAATACTGTTGATAAAAACATCCTGCACTTAATCAGAATGTCTATCATCACCAAAAGTTCAAATTAATCTGAAATGAAAGTTTCATACTGAAACAAACTTTGAGCACTTGAACTGTCAATCAGAATTAACAGGTAATGTTTGTGCAGAGGACACTTTTATGAACCCATGATGTTCACTTTAAACACCACAGATATTCAACATCCACATCTGCTGCGACGATGTGCATTGAGCAGCATACAGTTGAACAGTCAACACCCCTCTGAGAGGAAATTATGTAATCAGAGTGCATCCAGCTCATCAACATTACAGTAAATAAAACCAACAACACAGAGTCCAGGCAGAGCTCTAACAGGGATCTGTTAGTGGATTCAGCAGTGCTTCAATCAAAATCATGCGTCGTTTTCATCCAGAAGCATTATGAATTGAAGTGTATTTACGTCTCCTTTTTCTTCTTCTTCTTCCTGCCTTTCGGGGCGACCATAGCACATCATCTGCCTGTATCTCACCCTATCCCTAATATCCTTCCCTGTCACACCACCACTCTACAGGTCCTCCTTCACTACAGCTATGAATCGTCCCTGAGGTCTTCCTGTTTTCCTCCTACCTGATCTGCTATCCTTCTTCTGCACATCTTTCTCAATTTGTCTCCAAACTGCTCATCATGAGATTAGAAATGTAATGATTTCTAGTCATGTCCATCCTGGTCACTCCCAATTAAAACTCCACCATCTTCACACCATACTTCTACTGATTTTCATTCTTCTTCTCTCCAGAACAAACCTACACCTCTCCAGGTTCTCACCACAGATCACAATATCGTCTGCAAACATTGTGGTCCACAAACATGTAATCCTAACCCCACCTTGAACCCTTCTGTTACTGCTACCACGCACCTCCTCACTGTGTTGAGGTCCCCATACACGTCCAGCACCACCCTCAGATACTCACCCTCACTTACTCAGGCCTTTGGTGTACAGCCAATGACAGATGGCGTGGTAGGATTCGGAGCCTGACCAGATATTCTGGGTTTACAAAGGTAAATATTTAAACTATCTACTCTAAATTTAAAGGTGCAAAGAAAAAAACAAAGAAAATGTGCATTAAAATATACATTAAAATATACATTTTATGGCAAGTTCAAGACTGGTGTGCCCTGTCCATGGTACTACATCATTACTTTAGAGCAGGGGTCCCCAATCCCAGTCCACGAGGGCCGGTGTCCCTGCATGTTTTAGATCTCACCCTGGGTCAACACACCTGAATCACATGATTAGTTCATTACCAGGCCTCTGGAGAACTTCAAGACATGCTGAGAAGGTAATTTATCCATTTAAATCAGCTGTGATGGATCAAGGACACATCTGAAACCTGCAGGGACACCGGCCCTCGTGGACTGGGATTGGGGACCCCTGCTTTAGAGGGTACCAGCACAGAAACAAGCGGTTGGACTTCAAGAAGGTGCCTCCTTTTCTGAGTGTGAACACACACACACACACACACACATGCATACACATAAATACACACATTGTATCCAACTAAAAACAGCTGAAGTGAAGCAGAGAACACTATGTTTGGACTGGCTGAGCGTTCGATTTTAAATTCTGCTGCTGCTGTTAAGGAGCTGCATGGGCAGTTGAATCTTAAATAGCTGTAGTTCCACTGCCAACGAGGCCGTCGAAAACCAATTACCAGGGGATAAGCTGCAAAGGTAATGGCTAAGATGAGGCAGAGATAAAATGTGAAGTGGTGGCCTACGCTGCCAAAGGAGGCACACAGATAAAAAATAAAGAGAGAGAGACAATACAGAGTAGACTAGTTGAAAGAAAAGTTGCACATTGGCTCTTATGTAATCCCCCCTCCTGAGTGTTGACAAGCGAGCTCAGAGCAAGCAAGAGAGTGAAATCTGGATGTCTTACCCAGCATGCCTTTGTTGGGCTCGGAGAGACACATGTCTATTTGAGCACTGGGCAACACGAAGCCAACAACAAAGATCTCCACACCGTCTGCCATTAGTGCCAGGCCCAGGACAAAGTAGAGCGTCCACTGGAACTTCCCGTGGCCACACTCCTGCAGGATGGCCTCATACTGCTGTGCCAACTCCTCCTGATCTTTTCTCCTCTCGCCCTCATAGGCCGAAAGATCCCTGAACTGCTGTGCCTGTGCGGCTGTCACGCCATCCATGCTACCAGCCTTCCCCGATTCAGCTCTTGGGATGCCCTGGTACTCGCCCTCATAGATCTCGTCATCCTCATCGTGTCCTTCAGTGGAGTCGCTGTGGCCTTCTTCATCATTGGCACGGCTGTCGTTGCGATAATATCCGCCATCATTGCTCGGCACGCCAGCATAATCGTCGTCGTCATCTTCCTCTTCAAATCGCTTATAAGAGCGTTTGGTGTACTCATCTGTCATTTTGTCCATGCCACGCCCCACCTTCTTACCGACCTGCTTCTTAGCAACTTTGGCAATGTCCTTGGCGCCACGGACGAAGTCTGAGCGGCTGTCTCTGTAGCGACCGTCATCGTCCATCTTGGATATGTAGAGGTGGTGTTGGTCAGTTGCTGCAAGGAATAGGAAGTATCAGGAGCAGCCCAGGCACATGAGTGTGCAATGGGTATTTATGTGAGCTGATAAATTCAGCACTGAGGACAGCTCCCAGCTCCACTGCACTGCTGCTGCTGCTGGACAGAGTCGGCTCAGACACAATAAATCCTGTGGAAAAGCAAAGAAAAGAGTAGAGTTAGCATGAGTCATACAATACCTGTCAGGCAGAGACACATTTTTAAACAGTCTAGGTTCAAGGTAATTAATACTGAAATGCACAGGACCACAGGCATTCACATCGCATTGACATTTGCAGGACATATTATCTGGCTCAGCACTAATGGTTGGAGAAAAAAAAAGGACATGACAGCTTTAAGGAGCTGACAACTGAGTCTAGAGCTCAGTGGCCTATATTAATAGTTATCTCACAGCTCTCTCTACAGCCCAAATCACACTGTGGCATTTACAGCGGTGCACCACAGAGCTACCGAACATATAATGGTCCATGCTGTGACACAGGCCTGTGCAATTAACAAGCAAAGAGCTGCAGCAAAGGTCAGCATACACAGAAAGTACCGCCGTGGTGGGGGTTAAATTCAAGTTTACCCCTAGGACACTTGTGATTATAATCCATGTACTGTTTTTAAATCCAGACACTGAATACTTGAAACAGTCAGGCAATCCCATGATATCACAGTCAGAATATAATACTACTTCAAAATGGTCTGAAGAGTCATTCCCACATAGACGATTCCCTTTTCAAGACATCATTAGGTATTTATAAAATATTTAGTTTGTACAGAAAAGAACTTGTCTTTCCTCATTGAGTCATAATTTGCAATCCTGATTGTATCAGCAGGACTGCCTGCTCTTTTTCATGGCACCTCTGTCTCTGTGAAGCTGCTCTGTTTTGTCTTACTGACAGGAGCATGCTGTGCCAAAGGAAAAGGCTGTAAGCTCAACAAATAGACATAATAAACTGAGCATTTACTGTATGATCAATTTGGCATCCTACAAACAGTTCCCGACTGGAAGGATTAATGTGATGATTCACCACATTAAGAAGGAGATAAAATGTGTCTCAATTTATATTGTGTTAAATACTGGACACATTCGCCTCTTTGAGTCCTCAGAAATCCTCAAATGGGATCTATTTCACTGTTTCTTATTTTCTATCACACATCCATTCTTATAATGGTGGATACTCACATGAACTATAGCAAGTCTTTTGTTTATGAGGGGCAGTCAAGAAGTTTGCTTAAATATTGATATAAAGCTTGTTTTAGAGGGGCTGTACTGAGGCCTAGCGTAAGACAAACAAGTATTGTTATGAACTATTCATGTAAATCATGCAAAGCTACTCTAGTATAGTCTAAGAATAATAATATGTATTTAGTGAGCAGGTTATTAACCCTGTAAATTATTTAGTGTCCAGTGGATTTAACTAGTCATCTTACTGAAGTGAGGTCATTTATTCCAATTTCCTGTGGTGTCAGTCTTTGCCGTGGTTACTAATTAAAAGGCTGCACCCAATGACACCCATTAGTGATGGTGTAAAGTTTAACAGGGTTGTAAATCAAATAATTCTGAGACACAAAATCTCTCCATCCCATTGCTTCATCTTAAGAAATCACAAGCAAACATGGAAGCTAATAAAGCCGTGACATCTGCCCGCCATGCAGAATTTCTCCAAGATTGTTTACTGTTTGCCTGCAGCGATGACAAATCTTCGACATGTATGTGCTCAGGAGAACAGGCAGAGATGACGTGTCCTTGGAGAGAAAGTCTCTGAGGGTCGACTGCAGCTGTAGCAGGCACTGAAGTAATTTTAGTAGCTTTCCACAGTCTCTTCAAAGAGAACTGCAGCAGCAGCAGCAGCAGCTCAGTGGGAGAGAGAAAGACAACGTTCAGCCTGAGGGATCAAGCAGCTCCCAGCGTCACGACTACAAACGCTGGCTGAATGTTCTGCAGCAGGTCAAAAGAACAGCGCTATCTGCCTGCTTAGAGTGAATATGATCAGTACAAGCACACCATGATGTAAATATTCAGTAGTGTGAAATATTCAGGTCACAAAGGTAAAAATGATCAACAGTTGAAATTCTTACAATCTTGTTTTACTGAATTGTAATAGTTACTAATTATGAACACTAACCTGAAGTGTTCTTGAAAAAGTATAAAGTATTCTCTTCCTCGCTTAGTCCCCTGTTATTGTCTTTCACAAAAAAATATTTAAAAATATTATTGGTACAAAATAAAAAGAAATTATGTGTGTAATTATTTTACGATCTATTTCTTGGCTCTAACACGGAAGTTACTCTTAGTAGTCAAGAAGCTGGCACCAGTAATAACAAAATAAAAAGGTTCAAATGATTCTTTAAAGTTGTCATTTTGTGACATTAAAAGGCCCTGGAAAACCTTCTCTCCTGTTGGGGGAAAATATTGGACTTCATAAAAAGTGTACTATGTTGCCCGAATGTTCAGGGAGTGATCAGATGTGCAGAGAGAGCTCGGATCAATAAATCAGTGGACCGTGTAATTAGAGAAACATGTCAGGCACTACAGATGGGCAGTATTAGACAACACTGGGTAAGTGCCAAGCTAACCTCATTATCATTGTTCCTGCTCATTATAAATAACATTGGCCCATTTGTAAAAGTGTTAACAAGTGCACAATGATGTTATTATAGCAAGAAAATTACAGATGCAAAACAGGGGGCAGGATGTTAAATACTGGGAAGGTAGGAGGGAGGGAATCCCTGAAAACTTCCTGTGTAGCCTCGGGGGTGATGAACAGACAGACTGCCGAGCCAACATCACACGACCCAGAGGTCTGCTGGGACAACTGAGTGTCTAAGAACAAGCTCAGTGAGAGCCAGCTGAAAGCAAAACCCAAGGAGACGAGAGAAAACTGCATCAGTGAGATCCTCTTTCACTCTGGCTGTCAGGATTAGAAGAGAACAGCAAAATAAATGCAGAGGTTACAGAATACAAATCTACTTAAATGGCACCTGTATCACCTGCATGTAAATCCACCTTCTCCCTGCTTTCCTGTCTACGCTCTGTACCTCTCAGAATGAAAGGTGAAAAATGTCAAAAATAAAGTTAAACCAAGATCTTCCCACAAGGACGCAACAGTGAGACAGAGCAGTGCTCTGAGCTACATGCTAACATGAAAAGGCCCTATGCATCCAACAGTGTAGACACATCACACAAAAAAGAACAAATGCCGATATTATGCCAGCGCTAAAGGAAAAGTCAAAGGATCCTTAAAGCTGTCTAAGGAGCTTGGAAAGAAAAGCATCTGGACTTCTTTAAGTTGCTTGAAGATGTTTCACCTCTCATTCAAGAAGCTTCTTTAGTTTTAGGGTCAAATGGTGGAGAGTCCCAGATTTAAGCCCAGTGGGAGTGTCCCCCCAGATGGACCAGGATGTCAGTGGGCATTAAGGTGTCTGGGAAGGGATCTCAGAACTGGATAATAGATGGCAGACAGTTGGTGTTGTAAGCCACCAAATGTCTGCCTTCGCCTATTCTCCTGTTCAAAGATGGTCGCTCACAGTGGATATAGATGGCTTCTTTCACCCCTTTTTCAAACTGTCTTCTCCGTCCAAAATGTGAACACTGGCATCTTCGAAAGAGTGACCTTTGTCCTTTAGATGCGGGTGGACACCCGTGGAGGTGGCTCTTCTATGTTGTGCCATGCGTTTGTGAAGTGGCTGTTTGGTCTCTCCAATGTAGAGGTCTGAGCATTCCTTGCTACACTGTATAGCATACTCTACATTGTTAAGCTTGTGTTTAGGAGTTTTGTCTTTGGGATGAACCAGTGTTTGTCTGAGTGTGCGGCTGGGCCTGAAGTACACTGGGATGTCGTGCTTGGAGAAGACTCTCCTGAGTTTTTCCGATACAGAGGGGATGACAGTGTTGTTGCGTTTGTCTTTTTGATCCTCCCTAGTTGGTGTCTGATCTTCTTTTCTGTGCTGATGAAAGCCCAATTAGGCTGACTGCATGTTTTACGAGCTTCCTTTACATGTGTGTGTTCCCTCTTTTTCTCTTCAGGCTTAGAGGGAACATTTACATGTATTTAAACTACTTCAGAAAACCTAAACTGAGAAATTACTAAAGAAAAATCAATTTGGCTTTGCTGTCTAGGCTCCAAACTGGTCATCCCCAACACAAAACACCCAGGAAATAGGTAAATAACAAATAATCCTACTGGAGGCTAAAGGTGGATGCTTGTGTGGTGGAGGCATTGTAACAACAGGAAGCAATGCTGCATCATGACATGTGACTTCTTTGTACTAATCTATAGCTTGAGCTATCTTTTCTAAGGAGCTTGAATTCAGGTATCTGTTCTAGTTCAGCTTCTTCCAGTGTGAAGAAGCTGATTCTTCCAGTATTTTTCCCACCACTGTACTTTATACAGGCAGAGAACTAAGGATTAATGACTGCTGAACTGCATCAGTCACAAACACACAGAGGTCAAAAACACAAACACTTCAGATTGAACTGCAGCGACAAGCAGTCGAGGTTACATCGATTTCTTGTGTACATAAGTTAGTTGGGCCTCAGAGGTACGGTGCAGGGTCACTAAATTTCTCACTTAACAGTTCTGCTCAAATCAAGTGAGAGAAAAGCAAATATTTGGAGCTGAGTTATTGCTTTGGATTTTTTGGCTTACAGTGAGTCCCTCAGGTCGCAGACTCTGGATGGATTTTGACAGAAACTATTCAGGTTGCTGCACAGATTTAATCATTCTTATAGTTCATCCAACATCACTTATTGGTCCACCTATCCATCATCATTCGCACTGAGGTTATCTTAAACAGACTGGAGATCTTTGTTTTCCACACATTCACACTGTGAAGCGCAGCATCACAGCACGAGCAAATGCTGTGAAAGGCATTTGGTGCTTGGTCATCAGCCTGGATCTCATCCTGCTCATTGCTCATTATTAGTCTTCACTTGCATGTTTGTGTTAAGTGAATGACCAATTCATGGAGCTCCAGCCAGGAGATTCAAACATGTGTTATTAACAAGCAAAACAAGCATCAATGTCGTTTCTATAGAGATACAGCAGGCAGATAGAAAATCAGAAACATACGGAGGATAAAGGCAGTACAGACATATTAACAAACTGCTTTGTTTTGGTTGCTCAGCTTGGACTCACATGTTCACCTGCTGCTAATCAATCTGTTGCCTGGTCAGCAGTCCCACGAATAAGAAGGTTAGAAATGTTGAAGCAGAAGAAACTGAGAAACTCAGAAGTTAGTCCACACAAATGTGTAATGGGAGGAAATAATGCCACGATAACATTTTACATTTAAAGGGTCAAAGATTGGCTTTACTGTGACATAATATTCAATAATCCTTTTAGCCATTATTCCACCCCAGAACGCAGCACCGGACGCCAGGGTGGAGATCATATTTTACACTGACACTTTAAAACAGGGGTCTTCTCTGTCACTGGGTTGAAGATGTGTGTGAAGAATCTACACATCTTTACAGATTCTTATTTGAAAGCAGTGACTGCTTATCAGATTTAACAACCAAGCATAAAATAGTTAAACAGACCTTTTATTAAATTCTACAAACTCTTTTGTATATAACAATCTGACAAATATGGATATGACCTGCATCTTAACTGGCTAGTTGAGTCAACCAAAAGTCAGTTTTGAAGGTAAAAGTGGGTCTAAACCAGTACTAGCAAGGTGTGGCTATAGTAAATTGGCTGATTAGTGTATAATTTTTAATATGATTGGAACTTACAATATGCAAAAGATTAAAAAAGTAAATAAAGCCATTTGGTCTCATATTGTCCGACATCCATATCAGAACCTGTTTGTAAGTGTTACCTAATTAACACACCTTACTTAATAAAATTTAGAATTTAGCACCAACCTGTTGGTGTTGACTGAATTCATATAATAAAGATAACTGCCAGAGACAGGCGTATAAAGTGTATATGGTTTTCCCCCTTTGAGTCTAAAGCTTTAACTTCCTCTGATCTGTGTTTTAGAAACAATTTTGAGAGCGATTCTACCAAGAACACATTAAGAAACACGTCAGCCGTGATGGCTGTGCTTGCTGCTGCAGAAAAAGATGAATTTCACGGCTGCAAAGAGAGAAGCGATAAACCTGAGACTCCAGCTTTTATCCACCATCCCGTCTGAATCACTGTGCGACAGAGCAGGAAGACACTTTGTCTGTGTTCTGTAGCGTAAAGACTGCAGCACAAATTAGAAAGGATCAAAGAGATGATCTGAAAGGGAAAATATACACTCTTAAATGGACTGGAGTACAGTGCATTCAAGTGTTTAAATGCTGACTCATCCTAATGAAGTGAGCTGCCTAAACACTGAAAATGCTTTGCAGTAGAAGAAGTCATTTGAAATGACAGCAGCCAGTCAAAACAACCAGTCCACTCTCTACCTTTATGACTTGTGACAAAAAAGGACATGGAGGCGGGTCTTACCACTGTGTTAGGTTGTTACTATCACTGTTGGTAACATTAACTCTTAACTTATTTCTGACCTTTTGATCCTGCATCACCTTAGCTACGTCACATGTCAGCTGACAAATTTGTTTGTCTGTTTCTCTATTTTTAGCCATTATAGAGCCACAATGTTCTACATCCATGTTTGCATATGGCTCAATCTATTATCAACCACTCTTTAAGAAGCCAACAGAATAACTGATCCTCTTTCATCACCATGGTCACAACCTTTGTACCAGGGGACTCTTGAGGCCCATCTGAATATAACGAAGTATCCCATCACCTTGTGATAAGCCTTTCACAAGCCGGAGACGCTGAGATGAGAGTGTGTTCTGCTTGACTCGCTGCCTATGAATAACAAACAGTTTGGTGGAGTGCATTTGTAGGGTTAGTGTGCAGCTGTGGCCGCTTCCTCAGCACTGAAAATATCTCCCTGTTCACAGATTTTCAATAAATATACACTTTTGCTGGCCTTTGGGAGTTTTGCAGAAATGGCTGGCTGAGTTATGCCGTGCAAAGAATTATTGTGAAACAAAGCATTTTCCCAAACTGCTCTGTCATCTCCGAAGACGTGTAAAATGATAATAAATTAACAGTCAAATGGGGAACCGAGCAAATACTCCGCCTGTCGTTGGCTGCTGATGAAAGACTTAATTATGTAATCCTATTTTCTTCCAGTGAGCAGAGACAATGCCAGAGGGTTGGGAAGCACTGCCTTACACACAGCCACACATGCAACATAAAATGCAGCAGCCTAAAAGCATGCTAACAAAACAAAATATGGGAGTTAAATAAATGATGCTGTCTTGGAGCTACACTGCAGTCTAGACTGCACAAGTCACACAGTTACAAGTCACATACTCGGGTGGAGGAACTGCTTCAGAAAATAGAAAAACATCTGCTTAAACAATTTAATACATGAGGATCTTAGTTCTAATAAATGAATATGCCAGTAGGCTACTTATGGTGAAAGCCATGTTTGCATTCAAGGCCAATACACTTTCACCATTAACAGCTCATTCTTTTACCACCAGCTGCAGAACTGGTAAATGAGTACGTAATTCAGGAGCTGGTGGAGACAAAGAGAGCTAAAAGGAGCTGTGATATTGGACGTACGGTTGGCATGTGGTCAAAAACATGAATCCATAAATACTGTTGTTACTTGTGGTTCCTAAATGTGTATGAATCACAGAAAGAATACAATAGATGGATGTAGCCTTACATCGCACATGGTTTGTGTATTTATGGACAGGTCCTCACATTTTGACACAAACATCGATACCTCAGTGGACCCGAGGCTCATAATCACAGACAAATTTGAAGAAATGGCGAGACGAGCAGAGTCATCGATGCAAACCTGCAGCAAACTTGACCTTTTCCAAAGGCATCAAACACAGCATGCAGCTGGTTGATAACTGTCTTACCTCAAATTAAGCTATCTAGACACATTTTTGGCTGCCATAGTCTCTCACACAGTCTGAGACTACTTGCTACTCTCACTCTTTGACCAAGCAGTGAGGTGTGGTCTCTCATTTCCTGCAACAGCACAACTACATCGCGCACATTACCAACCAGGCCGCCTGCCTAAAAGGTCTCTGCTGGTAAACTTGTCCAAACAGTTACAACACCACGAAGTGAAGAGTTCAGTGACTGAAATAAACTAAGGTGGAAGAGTGCAGACAGCTAGCGGAAATACACGTCAGTCAAGGCAGACTGTTTTAATGATGCATACCTTTAAACCTTAAATCTGCATTTTATGAAAATTCACCTTCTTTTGTTGTTATGTAGGAGAAAATCAGCATTGTTTATCTTTGTTCTAGTCAGGCATTTTCTTGTCACATAGCGTAATATGTTACGCTTTGGGACCAAGAATGTGTTGGCATTTTACAAACAAGCCTATGCAGCTTGACATCCATTTGAAGTAAGCCCCAAGTGGCCATTTGAGGAACTGCAATCTTTGTGACTTTATTTGCTTCACTTAACAGATTCGCAGGTTAGAATAAAGTGTTCATGTGTTAATATATTGTGACCAAAAATTACTTAAGTAATGACTCTCAGACAAAGTACATCAGCCCTTAAATTCTGAGCGCACCTTTGAACCTGCTCCAAATAAAAACCACTACAGGGATAATGGAAGAAGCATAATGTTGTTTGTATCTGTGAGAATTGACCTTTTAAAACCAGACTTTGGGTTTTCCCCTCGTTAAGACAAGATAATGTGATCATTAATCTGTTTTGTTGCAGCTATCCATATAACCGGTGGTATTTTAAACTGTAAGCCTCACTGATATTCCTTTCAAAGAGCACTGGAGATTCCCATCTGCCACTAAATTAGTCTAAATGATGAGGCACTTCTATCGACAGCAGCGTATAACCACCATTCATAACGCTCACTGATGGCCCTGAGCTTTCAACAGTTACTCTTTCATACAGAGAAAAAAATCCAAAGCATCTGCTAAACTGAGCTAATAAAATGGATGTTGTCATTGACACCAGGCTGTGGCACGCACTGATAAGAATGAGACATTTTATTTTGTGGAAATCCAAGACCCACTTAGCAGCAGACAGGTTTCGGCCCAGAAAAAGATAAGCAGTGGTGTGCTGAGAGGAGATGGATGAGGTAGAAGAAACCAATGCAGAGTTCATCACGCAGCAGCATCACCCTTAAACCACTTTATAAAACAACACTGAAAACATCATCTGAACAGACTGGCCTCGATCAGATCCCATCACACTTGACACACATGTTACACAAGTGAAAAAGAATATTGAGCACACAGATCACTGCTATTAAGCGTTGATCTCAGAACCACCCAGATAGAGGCTGAAAATTGGCCATTATAAACCAAAGACTGGTGTGGGACAAAGTTCAGACCATGTCAGAAAGTTATTGACGTCCATCTCACAATGTGACCGCAGCTGCAGCCTACTGCAGTGAGTTGCCCTCGGCTCTTTGGAGAGCATCTTTGCAACAGTTCGTTTTGGTTTCCTGAACCACAGCTTCACTGGTTGGTTTGTTCTCATCAATCAGCAGCTGTTTATGACAAGTGTTGTCATACTCTTCAACCTGATACAATAAACCACCTGATCGTCCTCTCCACCCAGACAGGACTGGGCTTTTTAGGCTCTGCACTGTGTTCGTTAGTGACCTGAGAAGGATTCATATATCAAGCCCCCAATTAGGCTGTGCACTGCCAATGCAAACTGATTATTGGCACCAGAATTTACATGAATAAGTGAGTTTATAGGATAAAGTGAAAGACAACAAGAGGTCATAAAACTCAGTGGGACAAGTGCAGTGCAATTTAGACAATGAAGCACATGCAACACTCACTGCAAAGCCGTGTGTTTTCCAGAGTCAGATAACGTAACACCCCCCACCCTTCACTGCACATTGTTAATTACCTGTCGTCATCAACACGTAAACCTTCCCCTGCACTCACCACACCTCTCTGTCCTGCTTCTAAAACACGACAATCCTATAACCTGAAAGGTTAGCTGTCCCATCATCTCTCCACTTGAGTGGTGAAATGATTGCAGAGTTATTACTGAAGACCAAAACTTCTTTAAAAAAAAAAAAAAAACTACCCTCACCAGCATTTATGTTACTTGTTGCACAGCTTGCACAATGCACAATATGGCAATCCATGCAAAATATAACAGTCATTACATTAAAAGGTAAAAACTTGCAACGATGTTTGCAACTTATTATAAAAAGCTAACCAACATGAACCCAGTAAATATTCATAATTATTACCCAAGCTCTTGTTGACACACTGAATTTTGTTGCGCATTTGACAGCACAGACGCAGTAATTAGCAAGCGTGACAGAGACGAGCCTGAGTGATGAGAGCTTCTCTGTGAATCGCTGCAAATGTTTGTACGTAGAGGTGAGCCTTAGAGAGCTGAAAGCCTTTTCCACACCTGACCTTAAGCGAGTGATCCAGGTGGGATCAGATCGCCCCCCACATCCAACTTAATGTCAGTTACGAGCAGAGTCAGAGTGATTAAAAAAAAGCAGTGTGAAAAAGCCAAAGACGGCCCAGTGGTAATTCCTGCAAGCTGCAGATGGCTGGTAATGTCATGCACTGAATTCATTCCTCCTGACATCTTTGATTTCATGCTGTGACGCACGTAGTGAATATTCTCCTCTGATTGTCCCTGTGGCTCAGCACATCTTGATCAAGATGACATGCTGATAGATAGAAAAAGATTCATTCCAGAATCAAAAAGACATTAAATCGGCTTAAAATTAATATAATTTTCAGTGTATTTCACAATATTGTGTACCTTTCACGGGCTGGCCTTCAAATTACACATCACATTCTCAATCCGTGGTGTTAATAGACTGAGGGGGTGTCTGAGGTTGTGGTGTCAAATTCATTGGTACCAAGGTATTTTAGGACAAACCTTTCAGTTTCTTGGCAACAACAAGCACTGCAATCATCATGATGCCAGGTAAGTTGCTGTCACAATCCCCTCTGAAGTCAACACAAGTAGAACTAAAGCCAAGGCCTTTCATCAAGGCGACTCAGGCGTTATAACTGCTTTTCAGCGGTGCTTTCTCACACCCAGCTTTCAGTCCAGTTCCCTGTGCCCTTCCATCATTTGCTGGACACTTTTTCTTTATAATAAACACTGGAAAATAAGGGGAAACAGGTCTAATCTAACTAATTATTCACAGCCCATTAAGATGCACATAAAATCCTCCCGAGCACACAGACGTCTGTGTGTTCATTCTCAGCCTACTGATATCTCAGATACATACAGTCTTTTCTGCTCTCTTGTAAAATGGTAAATGGTCAGTATTTGTATAGCGCTTTTCTAGTCCCTAAGGACCCCAAAGCGCTTTACACATCCAGTCATCCACCCATTCACACACTGGTGATGGCAAGCTACATTGCTCTTGAGTGCATCGGGAGCATTGCATTCTGGGTGGGGTCAGTAAGGTCCACCCACCTCCTCCCAAATACTCAGTCAACAACCACCAATGCTCATAATAAAGCACGGTCTCCGCTGCCATTATGAGCTCAGACCACAGGAGGAGATTACATTCAGCCACGGGTTCATTTCATATCAGCTCACTAAAGTGGAAAAGCGAGACGTGCCAGCTGACTGTCTATATACTGTATGTGTTTCACTGGCTGTGGGAGGCTGTACAAACAGAGCAGTTATGAAAATCTAAAGACAGTTTATGGGAAAAATAAGTGGGGATGGCGCTGATAGTCTAATGTTGCCTTTTTATCCAAGTTATTTTGTTTTTATTGTGTTTCCCCATTGTTCACCTTGTCCATGTCGCTTGTGTTTCTTTGTCTGTGTCTCTGATATTCACCATACTTCCTGTTTCCGTTTTGGCACCAGCTCTCTTTCTGTGTCTCTGTTTGCTTTACTTTGTCCGTTTTCCCTCCTTGTAATCACCTGCCCCGCAGTTACGAGTTTCCCCTGTTTGAATGTGTCTCACCTGAGTCCAATTAGCCAATCAACCTGCAAGCTGGCACACTTTTGATGAGCTGCCATTTTTAAGAGCTGTCACTTTTTTTTCAGCATCAAAGGTTGCTGCTTAATCTGAATCGTCTAGATTTAAATAAAGAAGCTTGCCTTAAAGGTAAAACACTTTTCCCAGAACAATAATGTGTTAAATCTGTAAGCTGTATTGGTACAGTTACCCAGAGATAATGACAACTGTAACTGCCCTGACCCACCAACTCCATTTAATCATCACTCATAAATAAGATCTTACTACAAATGATATAAAGCTCCTCATTAAACTGACTCGTTTTTTGTTTAAAGTGATTTATATTGGCTAATTTTTTATTCATTCTACGGGTCTGATATCATCAACATTAATATCTGCCACTAATAATAATCCTCATGTATGTGTTTTTGTCCCCTGCTTGTAAAAGTCACTGAAATGCCCTGTAGTCTTAAGCAGGGTGAGCTGGAACAATCTGCATTGTTTTGAAGGTGTTGCACACAAACACACTGGCTTTTACTCATCAGCCTGCTCCAGCCAATCTTCCTCAGGCAGCTTCACCCGGCATTTTTCATCCTTCCTCATTCATCATTTTTCTATCAGCTAGCCTGGTCTAAGCATCCAGGGAACTCCAGCTGAGACCATGTGAATATTCCATCAATTATTCATGTCTTGTTTTCTGGCCACAAGGACAGAGGTGCCTGATTCGGCTCGTCCCTCAGGAGTGATGTATTGGTGCGATAAACCACTTCTCACCATCTCTGTCCAGTTCCTGCTTTTTCATCCGCACCAGCTGCACTGAGACATCTGCACAGGGTCACACAGGAAGTGACAGCTATTCAGCTGCACCACGTTCCTGCATGGCCTCGGGCCCATCCAGGGTAAAGCCATAAGAGGAGGGTGCGATGTTTGGTTGGTATAGACTGACTAGATTGCATCCCCATCCCAAAGCTTGGTTGTGCATGCACAATTCCCCTCTGGGAGAATCTGCAGCCCAACTAACATGACTCACATCGCTGCTCCCTGCTCAGTGTGCACCGTCACCCTGGTGGCACCAAAGTGGCTAGCAACACCGTGTCAAACACTGTGACGTCAGCTCTCTGCATCCATTTTGGCTTTCCACGCTGCAAAATGGACTGAAGAGGAGTCAGACCCAGGGCAGCTGCAGAGGTTCAGCTCAATTCCTGAAAAAGCTGTGTGGACAACATGAACATATTACAGCGGCTCACTTTAATGTCATTTTAGTTCATTAGTATTCAGCGCTGGTGCACCGTCTCCACAAGTCCACTGCAGTTTCAGTGCAGCTGAATGTGTGTTTGTTAGAAACTGACAAACTACAAATATGTGTCAGTTACAGCAAATTAAGCATTAATGACACGATAAGCTAGAAGACAGCTCGGTGGGGGGTTACAAAGACACACTGCAGTATTATACTGCCAGAGTCAAAAGCAGATTTCCATCTGCAGTATATCTGTCAGCATGTGTCTGCTTTCAAACTTCAACGACTTTCCATATGTGGAAACTCTGATGCAGGGAAAGCAGCACAGAACAGAACAGAGCCGCTATTATCACAATAAACACAAGCGGGATTCAGACACATACTGCATGGAAGTGCGAGCTGGGGTGAGCGCGGGTTACAGATGTACTCTATATAAGATCTTCCAGTTGGATGAGTAGAGGAGTATCAGCACCCCCTGATTTGGGGGGATAAAGTGAAATGTGGTAGGGTTTAACTTGATGGCCTTGAAGAACGAATGATATGTTCACTTATTGGACTTATTTATAAAGTGCTGGGTGGAAAGTTGTGAGATTTATCCTCTGTGGGTAATAACTGAGATATTTAATCCTGGATATACAGCTGGTGCAACTCAGTCAGACACATCACAATCACATCCAGCTACACAGAGCAGATGAAAAGGACAGGAAACAGAATAAAGAACCTGCTCGGTTTTCAAAATAAGAGACCTACTGCACATTAAATGCCCCACTTGCCAGCGTGATTGTAAGCGGTGCAAGGAGGGATGAAAACTGCACTGGAGGTGCAAATATCACAGTCATTGATTTGATGCAGTGGTGTGAAAAAGTGTTTGCCTCCTTCCTGATTTCCCAGCATTTTACATATTTGTCACACTCACATGTTTCAAACAAATTTTAATATTAGACAAAGATAACCTGAGTAACCAAACCTACCTGGTCCTGTGTGAAAAAGTAATTGCACCTCTTGTTAAATGGTGAATTAACTGTGATTGACCACATTTTTTTGTTCAGTTTCCATAAATACACTCGGGCCTGATTACTGGCAGACCTGTTGGAATCACTTGAGAAATCACTTAACTAGAATCTGTCTGATAAAGTAAAGCGGGCTAAAATATCTCAAACAGCGACACATCGAGCCACAATCTAAAGAAACACTTGAGAAACAAAGCCGCTGAAATCTATCAGTCTGGGAAGGGTAACAGAGCCATTTCTGAGGCTTTGGGACTCCACTTAACCAGGGTGAGAGCCACAAGCTGAGAAAACTTAGAACAGTGGTGAAGCTTCTGAGCGAGGACTGCAGCGACGACTCATCCAAGAGGTCAAAAAAGAACCACAGACTTCACATGTCTCAGTTAAGGTCAGAGCTCATTATTCAACATAAGAAAGAGACCGGGCAAAAATGACCTCCATGGAAGAGTTCAAGAAGAAAACCACTACTGACCAAAAAAAAACACAAAGGCTTGTCTCACATTTGCCAAAAAACATCTTGGAAAATATCCAAAGATGAGGTTTTGGAAGGTTTGAGTCCCACTGCATCATACCAAGAGGAACTGGAAGAGCCACTGTCCGTAGGGTGAGGTGGGGTGGGGGGTTTGTTTCACAATATGACCATGATGAGCCTCTGAGCAGGCAGTCTTGAAGAAATTGAAATGATAAAATATGATAAGATGGAATTCTTTTCGAGAAGGATGAAAACATCCTTGGAACAGGTGAATGAAAACTGAGTGCACTCAACGTTACACCATCACTTAGGAAGCTCTGCAAGGGGGTGGTAAAAAGTTGGGGTTCCTAAGGTTTCATTTACCCAATGCTATTTAAATAAGGGTCATAATATCCAGCCCTATAGCTGGGGAACATGTGGCTGTGCTGAAGATAATTTAGGCTGGAAGGCAGTGTGAGAACAAGCAGTTATAAAGAAGTGAGTATGAAGGTATAATCAGAGGTTACAGAAAAGTAAATATTTGGGAACAGGATGCAACCATGACAACCAAAAGCACATGTCGTAATAGCAAGTGACCTTCAAAAGAGAATATTTGTTAGATGATCATTACATCAGTGATGATCTTAGAAAGAAGAAAAATGACACCTCTGGAGTCCGTGGCCCCTGGGGTCTAGACGTTTGCATGCGTACGCTTTAGAATCCAGTGACAAGAACTCTGCATCATCCTTGTGAAGGTGTGTATTGTGGAGTTCTGCTCCAGCAGGATGCCGTACCGTGGCTGGAGCTAAAGTCTTCCCAACACCCAAGAATATGCTGCAGGGATTACACAAGGAGGCTATAAAGCTGCTGTAGGCCAAACTCAGCATGTAGATATCATTAGCAGTGCACTTTGCAGATACTCTGCTGTAGCTCTTCTCTCCCAGTGAACAATGGGTGCAATGTTTTTTCATGCTTGTGTGAATTAGATTGTTGCCACTACAAGCTTTGCTCTTGGGTCCCTGCACATGAAAGGTATTTGTGTAAAACTGGAGCAGCAAACAGTTTCATCTCATAACTGAGCATGTTTTATTCTACTGGACACAGTATTTATAGTAGCAAGAGGAAAGAAGAAGAGGTGCTAAATTACAGCGTCCATGGTTTCTTCATAATCTGCTTCATAATCCTTCCATGTATTCCAATAAGTCAAATATTACAGTGGAGAAGATCTGAACTAACACTTTCAGTGATACAAAGGCAAATAAATCTAAACTAAATGAAGAAACACAAAATATTCATATCAATATTTTGTGAGGAACCAAAAGTTATTTTTTTAATTATTACAGTTATGGTCAGTACTGGTACATAACGATAACTATATATTTACCTGGAGGCAGAAGATGATTAGTTAGCTGAGAATTTCCTCCAGGATTATTTTTATTGCTTCAAAATATACGCAGCACCGGTAAAGCTTGCTAATTCTCAGTATATCTGCTTAATCCGCACTCACAAGGTAATAATACCAGGCTGTGTTTATGAGGATCAGCTCTGTTGCCTCAAAGGACACGATCCTGGGATCAAACCAGAGACCGTTTATAACAGACGCATGTAGTCACCACGACGCCTCTTATTGGTTGGTGAAGCCCTGTGAATCCTCGAACTGATGGCTTTCCCCATTGCCATGTTGCTGTTTTGAAACTAGACTTGAAACTGAAAAGTCATTAGCTAATGAGGATTCCCTCTCTTATCCTCTAATCTTTCTGGTCTTTCTTTATTATTTTGCAGATCCCTTACTGTATGTGGAGGTCAGAACATAAGGGAACTGAGACCCATTTTCCTGTAAATTTCTATACAACATGATGACTCGCCCCCCTGCTGGGATTATAAAGAACACAGGTTTATCTCCACTACTCGCTGTGCTTTTGTGTGTTTCCTCCAGCACTTCTGGTTTCTGCCACAATGAAAACATGCTCAGTCATTGTGACCTTGACCAAGTCGCTGGCGTCCCTGGGTACTGTACACTGGCTTCCCACAGCCTCTAATGATTGTAATGGATTAAATTCCCACAAAGACCAATAAAGTATATCATATTTCTACTCTGTGCTTCCCTTTCTGTCTGAGAACAAAACACAGGAATGACTAAAAGAGCGCTTCTTTTAAAAATTGATTTTTTTATCCGAAATTTATAGAAATAAACCAGCAGGTTTGAGGTAATAGAAAAAGCTAGTAGAATTTCAGTGACAGAAATATTTCATTCTAAAATATGCAGTCACGTCTGTAAAATCATGTAATAATTAGTCTGATTTATTACTATTGAGTCGCTCAGTCTTTCCAGAGACAGGTATGAATAAATTCAACCTGTGAAATAATTTTTATGATGGAAGGTTTGGAACTTTTACTCTAAGAATTATTACCACCAATCATTTATTACATAACTCCATACTGTATATCAAAAATGAAAAAATAAAAGAGCTTCTGAAGGCTAATTAAAAGCAGAAGAGATGATATTGGTTCTGGCCGATAACAAACAAATGCACTTTCAGTTGTTAATGGAGAGTTATGTGCTTGACATTAATTGCTGCTTGAACTCCCCCCACCACCATGTGGAGATGAGGGAAAAGGCCATCGATTATCTTTCACCCTTGCAGTAAATCTTCAGCAGGGAGTAGTGTCTCAGCAGCAGCAGCATCACGAGCCAAGAGCTGATCTGTCTGGAGAAGCCATGAAGCGTTTCACTGAAGTGGTGGAACAGCTGTGCTAATTGCTGAACTTTACAACACCCGGATGGAGAAGTTGACAGGTGTGTAGTTGTGTTCCACACTGCCGCAGACAGTCATACCTACTTATTTAATGCATTTTTTCAGCCATTATGCAAATATATCCGGCACCACCACCCCCAGCTGCAGGGAGAGGCGAGTTGTAACTTGTGACGAGGCTAATCTCAGCGGACACACCGGAGCACGGCCCAATCAGCAGGGGTAGCAGGCACAAAATGAGAACACCAAACAGAGCAGCTCCCTTTGCTCCTTTGGATCAAGCTTAGCAAACACCTGCACCTGCACCTCAGCCTGTTTTTATAGAGCCTTGAGTGATGCTTCGGTGTATAAACTATACAAAATCTTGATAGGCTTTTATAAATTCTGTCAAATCTTTTGAAAAATGCAGAAAACAGCCAAATTACCCATTTAGAGATTAAGATTGTTTACATTCTGACATTTTTTTAATCAGTCTTTTGTTTGGAAAATGTCAGAATGTAATCTTACACCATAAATAAAGGAAGCAAGTGTTATCTTATGTATTTGATTCCTGGTGCCTTCCAAAATCATCTAATAATGTTTGAAGCAATCATTTTCTGTTGCATATCTGCAACAACAGCCAGGTTGTTTGAGGGAGTATATATTATTCTAGGTCTTAAAATTACAATATAAAGCACCTCGAGGTGACTGTTTTTGTGATTTGGTGCTATATAATTAAAACTGAATTGAATTTGACTTTGGATTTGACTGCAGTAGTTGGATTGGGCCTCTCTGCCTAGAAATGTAAGCATGGTTCATCCCCTCCTGGTGCTTCAGTGGAAACACCCATACCTGCAGGTCCAAAGCATCTGCATGCTGAACAAGCTGCACTGGATGAAAACTGCACACAGAAGACACATTTCCTGAAGAATAAACTGGTCGTCATTGGATGTCAGATACATGAAAGCCAAATTATAGATCCTGTAACAAGCGCTGTGTTTCGAGCCTAAATAGGGGGATAAATATTTACATTTTTAAAGTGCTGTCAGTAATCCTGTATGTTTGAAACAGTATCTGCAACCCCTCCTGTAGCCTGGATGCATAAATAGCTCAGAAGCTGACTGAGCTGCAGTGATGGCTGCCGCAGGGACAAGACATCACACATGCAAAGTTGTAAAATGCATCATCTACGATAAACAAATCACTAATTTGTTTTCCCGCATCCATTAACTGCAATATTCCGCCTTCAAAACGCAGTTTACAGCATTTTGTGGCCATGAACACCAAACAGCATCCTCTCAGAGAAGAGTCCTCTCAGCACCGCTGACACAAACCACCGCAAAGCAAAACCACAGAGGAAAGCAGAAAAAAAATGCTCATCACTCTTTCTCCGTCACGTTCTTCCCGCTGGGTTTCTACAAGGTCATTCTGGTGCACGACGCAGCGCACGAAACCCCGGCCACACGGGCACCTTTGAGCTGATCGCACAAATTAAACGTAACTCAAGCTCGGAAACTTTCTAAATAGTGAGAGAAGAGTGCAGCTGGTTTAAGGTGGCACATTTGTGACCGTGTAGTGGTAGCGGAAGGCGGAACAGGAGAGGCAGGAAGGGCAAGGGCATTGGTGCCAACAACACCGCTAATTAGACTGGAGCAGTGATTTGAAGCTGGTCTTCTTTACTGTTCAAAGGTAATAAAACATAACCTCATATCTGCTCCTATCCTTCTCTTCATGTCTGAAATCTGTGCGCCGGGACGGATGAAGACGAGAATGGCTCTTAGCGCACAAGACCTGCCCGCAGGAACAAGAGCGGACGGCGCCTTTTACTCCCAAATTAGCCTTAATTTCTCTCCAGCTGTAATGTTTCTTATTAATTCTCTGCGTAATATTGACTGTCTTTGGATGCATGTGTAGGGGTCAACGCATTGCGCAGCGCAGGCCTATAAACTCGTGTTTTAGTGGAAAATAGATCTCGATTTGTGTCAGAAATACACGGATATTCCCGAATGTCATTCGCCTTTGGGAACAACGCAGTTATGAAAATTAAAGAAGTGACGCAAAGACAAAATGATCTGATCAGAGCAGATTATTCATTTTCTTACCTTACTGGGAGGTTTTAGGGTGACCGGGATTTTCAGCGCAGGGAAGTCACCCCGACTATTGGAAGCAAAAAAAGGTCCTG
Organism: Pundamilia nyererei; assembly: GCF_000239375.1. Classification (NCBI taxonomy): domain Eukaryota; kingdom Metazoa; phylum Chordata; class Actinopteri; order Cichliformes; family Cichlidae; genus Pundamilia; species Pundamilia nyererei. The sequence continues at coordinate 1,450,632 of NW_005187539.1, read as the reverse complement.
TGCGATCCTGTGATGTACGCTGACGTAGTAGCAAAGAGCTGCACTCTCCTCCTCCCCTCCTCCAGCCCCTTCACTTACTACACAGCATCCTTCTTAGATGGAGACACCGCCCCCTCTGCTTCCTCCCCCTCCTGCTCCCTGTGCTCCCATCTCTCTTACAGCAGGCACCATTCCTCTGACGAACCAGAGGGGGGTCGCTGGTTTGTACATGAGGAAGTGAAGTGAAGGTGATTCATTTTTCTGCCCTGTGATTCAACCGTTGGTGAGTTTGAATACTGTGAAGTCACTCTGGACGCGCACATTCAGGTAGAAAACGCGCTCTTGTCGCTCGTGATCAGTGGAGCTCGCTCAGACTGTCATTTGGTCCATATGCCCCAAATGGTTGGTGCAATGAAGTGTGCAAGACGAGCCTCTCCTTGCACGTGTTCGGGCTCGTGCCTGTAATTGGCTGTGTTAAAAAAGTGTGGGTGATGACAAGGATGCGTCAATAGGAAACCTTTTGGTTGTAATATTGTGAGGATGTGATACATTTTTACAAGGAATCTCAAAGGAATTCAGAATCCCAGTTTTGGAAACTGCAGGAATATACTGCACATTTGTAGCTGTAAAAAAATCAGGTTATTACTGGAGATAGTATATTTTTATATTAGTGTTTTTATGTTATTTATTGGCAGCCGGGTCCTTACTGTGTGGAGTTTAAGTATTCTCAGTGCGCCTGGCTGTGGGTTCTCTCCGGACACTCCAGCAGTCCAAAGCCATGTTACTGTAGGTTAACTGGTGATTCTAAATCGGCCACAGTTGTGAATGGTTGTCTCTCTTGTCGTGTGTGTGGTCTTCTGCTGCTGTAGTTCTTCTGCTTCAAGGTGCTAGATGCTCTTCTGCATACCCTGATTTGGCCGTTCTTCTCTGACATCTGGCATTTACACCCAGAGGACTGACACGCTGTAAACTAGAGATGTATGTGTGGGAAAATCCACGCACACCAGACCAATAAACGTGCTACCTTAAACGTCACTGAAATCACTTTTCTTTCTCATTCTGATGCTCAGCTTGAACTTTAATGTGTCATCTTAACATTCTACGTGAATGCATCTATTGCATTACAACCATGTGATTGGCTGATTATATATTTGCATTAATGAGCCGTTGAACAGGTGTAACTAATGAAGCACATCTAATGAATTATGGTCCGTTTGATATGGTGTTTATTTCTGATAGAATTTCCCATGACCCTCCTCCCGACTGGTTCTTGGAATGTTCTTGTACCACCCCATTTTTAAAAAATCCTGGAAACACCCCAGCTTAGGATACTCTCACCTTGACTCTGATTGGTCTAAAATCATGCCTGCTCTCTCTGTGCGTAACATCCCCACTGTGCCTTCAGTGCTTCTGACTTCCTGTCAGATTTTCACTGACGCTGCAGCTGTGGTCTGATTGTCATCAGGAGCATTCAGATCAGATGTGGCCTTTCATTTGGCTTCAGGCTTTCAGCTGCTGTTGTCTGTTTGGGTCATCTATTGATCAGATTGGAATAAAGAGCTGCTATCTGCCAGCACCAGTCCCTCCTCCCTCTGTCCTGCTAATGCTGATAGTAGAGGGTGATGAAACTGTGCGAAGCCTTACAATATTAGAAAAAGAATCCCATCTTATTATCACTTATGAACAGCACTTTGTACAAGGAGAGCTCCCTCAAAAAAAAAACCTCTGGCAGAATTAGGCTCAGGGAGGAGCAGCCATCTGCCACGACAGGCTGGGTAATGAGGAAGAAGAGAGAGAGGAAAAGAGGAGCAGAGAGACCATCAACAGCAAACAGGACAAACTAGCAACTGCAGGAGAGAGAAGGCAAAAGTTAATGACACACAGTACTGGCCTCTGAACACATCCAGTGTGAACGAATGGGAGTGGACGAGAAGTGCTAAGTGCATCATGGGAAGTCCCCTAGCTGTCTGAGAGCCTGTAGCAGCTCACCTGACTTTATTCTTCAGTGCTTCCTTTTATACCTTCTTTAGCAGAGGATACACTGGGATCGTGCTTTATGAGGAGCAAATGCCATCCCATAATTCATAGTGACGGCCCATCCAACCATTTGTGAAAACAGTGAACGCTGACAAAGTGGCGCTCATCACCTAAATGTTAATTATAATTGAAAATTTTTTTTGCTCAATAAAAAAAAAATAATAATAATAATAATAATTGAATTTTTAATTTCATCCCTAAAGCTGCTAAAATATTTGTAAATTTCAAGAACAAACTCTGAATGTGGCTGAATGAACAATGTAGATTTATATCAGCTCTAAATCTAGTGAACTATTAACTGATATCAAAGTGAATTCAAGGTTTTGTATAATTTGGTTTGAATTATTAAGGTCCCTTGTTGTATGGCAACTTTTAAGGTTACCTGGGATAAGAGATGGATGGTGGGATAGGTGGCATTTTGGACAGAAATCCCAAACAATGAGAAGGAAAAGTTGCACTGGCTTACTATCCAGCAGATATGGGACAGATTTACCAAGCAGTGTAAATTATTGTGATGCTGCAGTCGCAGGGTGATCTAGTAACAGTGCACTACTACTTGATATACAAAGACCCCGCAAGTCCACTTCAGTAATAACCAGCATTCTGCTAAAAGCAGAACAAATTAGAGGCTCAAACACCATCAGACCTGATGAGGAAGAGACTGATGTAGGCCTACTAAACAAAATAATCCAGTGTAAGCTCAGGTTTTAGGAATGTTTTTCTCTCTAAAAACAGCGAAGCAGCCCAGATCAATGAGAGGAAGGATTAGAGAGAAAGCAAAAGTACAACAGAGGAACAGAACTCAGTGGTGCTTGGCTGTAAACCCTCAGCATGAGAACTGAGAGAGGAAGAGTTTTAGGACAGTGCCAAAGTTTTAACACTGCACTCAAATCCATGAATCACCCATCCAAAAGTGACAATTACACACTCATTACTCATAAGATGTTCTCACCTTGGCAAATGATAAACAACCCTAGAAGTCATTATCACAACAACGTCAGGCTTCAGATGTGCAAACAAAAATTTGCACCACAAGAAGATTCGTTTAAATATTCTCCTCTTTCATAGGACATAAGACCGGCCACAGAAATACGTCTGTGCTCAACTTTCAGTGACACTGTGCGCTTTTACAAAATCCAGCAGCTTTTTAGGTTAAAAGATGTATTTTCATATCTTAAGAGGACATTGCAGTGAGTAAAATGGGCATTTTGTAGCCCATTTTCTGCACAGTGTAGTTTCAAAACAGTACACATCTGGCATCATGGTGTTAGGGAGCGTAGCATAATGTTGTCCGGTTTCTCAGTGCACCGTTTTATGTCTTTCCTAAATCCTTATGAATTCTCCTACCTGCCTCCCCTTGAGGTCAGTGAGATTTTAAGGAGCTAGGAGGTACTTAATCTCCTGGTCTTAGAGAGGGTTTCTCTCTCTCCTGAATCCAGACTGGAAGCTGGTTTCTCAGCAACCTGGTGGCTGAAGGCTCTGCCTACCATTCAGCTTTGGGAAACTCTAGAAGTCACAGTTAAGCCTGCAGACTGCACTTCTGAATATAATACGAAGGCAATGAAGAGAAGCGCATCTATGAGAAAATGGAGCTCTCAGGGAGCCTTTAGGAAATTTACCAGGTTCTCCTAATAATTGTGTTGGACAGAAATGATTACGGACTGACAAAATAAAAGATGAGCTTTATTAACAAAGTCGATCATCACAGTCCAAACAAAGTAACAAAAAAAGCCAAGAAGGTGGCGCAGGCGATGAAATGTGCGACACAGACAACAGACGGAAGGAGGACACACAGAGGGAAAGACAGGACTACATATACACAGAGGGGCAGACAATCGGAAGGATACTCAAACATGAAGGCCAGCCTTTGAACCAAAGCTCAAATTGCTCTTTTGTCTTCTCCCCCATTTTTTGCAATGAATCCATCACTTATACAGAACAAACCAGTCAAGGCAGATGGCTGCAGCTCTAGAGCATGTGCATGTCCGTGTCTGTCTGCAGCTGATGAATCTAACTGTGTTCAGTTCCATCTTCTTTGCCTGCTGTAACAAAATGCCAGTTCATGTGCGATTTAATTACTGAACAGGATCAAATTTCCTGCACACAGTAACTCAGTCAGGGCCAGTTTAATGCTGTGCTTCTGGCAGCACTTATCTGCAATTCATTACACTAAAAGCTGTATGAATCACTCCAGGAGGAAACACAGACTTTATGCAAGCTTGCACTGGGACTTATGATGAGCGGCCTGGGTAAGACTGCAGCCCTCATCTGTGTGAATATATTGAACCTTGTGTCTATTTTTGAAACCCTTCATTAACCACAGAATCACTCAAACTGTCACAAAGAATTTAAGGGTTTTCTTTCTTTCAGCAGAACTAGAGAACAAGTGTGGTGCTCTAGTTAAAAGTAAGCAGGGCAATTGTTATTTGATTCTTTTATATTTTTGCCTGAAAACTGATACATTTAAAACTATGAGCAAAATTATTTGGTGGCTCTGAGAAGGAAATGTTAATCACCAGACTCTTAATTTTCTGAGCCTGCACCAACTTGCAACTCTGCATCAGTTTCTGAGGGAGATGTTTTTCTTTGTGTAAAGACAAAATAAATTCAGGCACCTGTTTTCTTAAATAATTCCTTTTTATTTCAGAATCTGCAACCAGCAAACGTTTCAAGTGAAACCACAGCTCAGTCGTGATTTTATTTTAATGCATGTGTTGTAATATTGAAAAGGAATTATATAGGTTTTTATCTCTTGGATGGTCGTCAGAATTTACACCCTTTTATGGTCCTCGGGACCCAAAATGGTCCCCATCCAAAAGGTGATATAGCAATGGATTTTATGAATTTCTTTTTCATTTTTTTTCACATCAGATCTTTTAAACAACTTCAGACCTAACCACAGATATAAAGTTTTTCATAATTTTTTAAATATTTTTTATGTTTTTATAGCTTTATTGTCATAAAGACCCCTGTTTATTTTTTATTT
>NW_005187539.1:1437258-1445241 GCF_000239375.1 Pundamilia nyererei | reverse complement strand
TATGTGAATCTCCTTTACTATACACAACACCATAGAGGGGATCAATGAATTTTAAAAATAATGCTAAAATGCACATCCTAGCCAAGTTTCATGCAACTAGTCTTTAAAATGACTGATATATTGACAATCAAAAATCCAAGGGGACCCAAAAGGGTCCCTTTTTTGACTATGACCATCAGAGGGTATAGACCTCTGCTTCGTGTTCTGTCTTTGTCGCATCCTGGAGAGGTTCTCCCCCCAAGCCTGCCTCAAATATGAAATATGAAACAACCAGTAATAGGTTAAGAATAAATATTTGTCGCCATCTGGTGGCCAAATCCTGCAAAACATTACAGTTAAAAATGTAGTTTTGTTTAAGTGAAATAACTGCTGGAATATTTCTGGAAAAGGGAGATGGTATTCATTGTTAAGAAATCTGAAAAAATGCAAAAACCTGCTGAAAATGTCTAAAAGAACCCAAACAATGAATACCTACATGAACTAAAGCGGCAGTGTCATTGCACCACTAAATAAAATGCTAAATTCAAAGAAAACCCTATTTTTTAATAAGAACTGCAGATGTGATCTTTTGTTTAAGATAAATGGATAAAATATCTGAATTAACAGATACAAATTATTTGAAGCTTTCAAATACACTGTTCCTGTGAATGTGCACATTTTTAATGTACTGCACAACAAGCTCAATACGGACAAAAATGTATAAACATTTTTATAATGCATAATAAACATAATAAACGCAGCACTTGCAGGCACGTGGGGCTGTTTGCAGATTTGATCTGAGAATGTGTTTTGTTCAGATTTAGCAGCAAGTGCCAGATTACCCGTTTGTTTTATAGCCCGAGGTATTTTGAGGCCATTTCAGTGTCCTGCTCCACTTTGAGCTCATTGGTGAGATCGGGTCAGGCGCGCGTGTGTGTGCCTCTGATTGATGCAAATGAAGCACCTCTTTCTGCGGAGGAGGAGGAGAGGCGAGAGCAGAAAGCAGCGCGCACAGCAGCTTGGAATGAAAGCTGCGCGTTGTTTACGTCCTTTCAGACGCCCGCGGATGGCCATGATGATGATAATGGTGATGAGGACGAACGCGCCTCGTTTTCATTCGTCTGTGTAAAATCGCGTGGAGGGAGAAGGGGGTGGCGCAAGACTGTTTCTATTTCAATTTAAAGAGACTCCGCTTTTAAGGAAAAACATGACGCTGGGCAGAAAGCAGGTCGATGAAATTTGGATTTTACCATGAGAGGAACCGGCATGGATCTGCTCTGGAGGATCCTTGCAGCCTTCAGCTTCGACTGCTTCAAAGATTCAGCGTCGTCAAGGTGAGCGGTGATTGATCAGCCTGAATTTCATCAGGTTTACAGGACACAGCCTCAAATCCACAGAATGCCACACTCGCTGTTCGTGTTTCGGGGTTTTATGACGTGCTTTTGCAACACAGCCCGATGTTTGAGTCGAATTATTCAATCTGAATTTCAGCACTCTGTCTAATCCTTAATCGTGTAATACTCCCTACACAGGGTCACTGGTGCACAATGTTTTCTCATAGAGGGCGTTTTAAAATCAGGCTGTGATGATAAATCACATCAGAGTGGGGTTTTTATATACCGTCCTTCACAGTTGTTATGACAACAGGTTTCCAGAATCGCTCCAGCTTTGCCTCCTGAAAGCCAGTTCATGTTACACAACTCGGAAATCCTGCCAGCGACATTTCAAATGAAACCCTGTTTTTCTGCTTGCATTTCCACACTCTGCAGTGAGAAGAAGTCCTAATCTGAGAACGTGAGGTTAACAGGTAGCTGTCCACTCAGGCTGGGAATGAGGCTCAGACGCATTTGTATCAGCACACACTGAAGTTCTTGCACAATCCTCTAACTCCACCCTAACTGTGACCAAGTCTTGTTTTACCAGTTATTGGTTTTTTCCAAGGAACAAATGTGTGCAAAGCAACACCATCTGTGTTCAGCGTGCACCAGAAAAACCTGATCCCATCACACCTGCCTGTCCTGTTTTCATGGCTTTGACTGGTAATAGTTGTTACCCCCAGAATGTCTTGGTTTAAATAAACCAGCAGTCAAAATATCTACTTATTTGTCCTGTTTTTGTTTTGCCAAGTCCCAAAGAAATTAGGTTTGTCATCAAAGCACCATTTACTTATATCTACAGCTCTTATCTTTCATAAAAACTTGATTGGTTGTCGTGTTTGTTATTTCAACATGAATCCTTCTATTAAGATGGTCAACGAGATGATGTTGTGTGTGAATCAAAGGAAAACAACCTGGCATTACATTATATATATTTCATTAAAATGTTTTTTTGTCGTAGTTTTTCAGTATTTCTGGTATGTGTAGTCTAATATATATGCTTGTTTTATTTGGTTTGTTCTGTACAAGAGATGGATTCATTGCAAATTTGGAAAATTTGGATCAGATTTTTACTAGTAAAGAGCCATTGAAGATCCATGAAAATGACACATTGCTTTGTGAATTTACATGCATTTATTGTATTAGGGTTGCATTGTATTTAATGATTTATTATTTCTATAAAATGAATTAACATGACTCAGAAACCAGCGCAATCCTCAGTCACTTCTTCAAATGTTTCATTCTACCCTGCAAACAAAGCTAATATTAGAAATGGGAATCATAAAACGGGAACATTTTTTGCATTTATGATGGAAATTTCTTTATTTATCTCAAGAAAAACACATAATTAGACAGGCTCCATTTGAGAAGCTGGAACCAGCAAATATTAGTTCTTTGGCTTGAAAAAGCACAGAATTTAAGCCACTTTGTTGTTGAGTATAATAGTATCAAATATAATAGATGGGATGTCCTCCCCCAGGAGAATCAAAGCTTACTTTCCTTAATTTCAAACAAATTTTGTAACTTTATTTTTTTTACCAGTACATGGGGGAATTGTTGTGCAAAGAAAAGCACCAAATCAAGCACCAGTTAGGAAACCTCCATATTTGGGGAATTGCTAAGTAAGGTCTTTGCAGCCTTTGTGTTTTTTATTCTGAGGGGACAAACGTGGGGTCTAAATCTCATCCCTCTGAAATCTACACCTGCGATTTAAACAATCATATTTTATTTTGAACAGCTTGATGCAATGTGTAGTTTTCAGGCTGTCTTCACGTCCTGTTCCCTCTCCCTCTCAGGTCTCCCACTAAGTTGAGCTCCAGCCAGGCCGGCAGCCTGGAGAGCAGCTCCCTGACCGGCTCCCTGTCGCTGGGCCCCGACCTGCCGCACTGCCAGTGTTGCATCTCCTACGAGGCCCGCCTCAAGCGCCTCTCCTGCGGGCATCTTTACTGCGATCCCTGCTGCGATCAGATCGTCAACCTGGCCTTCGAGGACATCGAGGGTCTGTCGGACTACCCCTGCCCCATGTGCAAGTCCATCCGGCAGCTGGGAGGCCTGGGTCCATCTTCCTCCGGGTACTTCAATGGGCCCTACAGCAACCTGCAGGAGCAATACACAGGGAAGGAGCACGGCAGCCAGTGGGGGTAAACGTGAAGCCGACTCTCTGGACTTCTTAAGCTGTGACCTGATTGACTTTTAAATTCACTGCCATGAAAGCCACCTGTTGACTTTGGAGTCGTGGTCATCCTACTTTATTTCATCTTGCTCTGTTGTTTGTGCTAATCAGGTGAAACGTCTGAGAATGCACAACATTAACATGCATAGATTTAAGTGCCCAAATGCATCTCCATAGACTTCACGACATCATGGAGAGGTTTCCCATCTTTCAGTCCGTTTAAGCCCAAAGTGTGTTTAAACACCTCCCTCGTAATTTTAAACAGCATGCAGGTTTTCTACTGAGCTCTGAAAACCAGAAATAACCCAAACCCGAGATGAACACAAGCGAACCGGAGTAGATATTTTGTATATTTAACATTTCCTGTCAGAAGACGCTGTTACTCTGAACATTTCCTGTGAAAGTACTGATCATTTTGCACATGATTCTCAAGCCGTTTCACACTGACTGTATGTTTGATGCAGCTGGGTTTGAAATCTCGACTTCACTGTACAGTGCCGTGCTACTTTTAGGTGTTCCAGATCATATTGTAAATATTTATTTTGTTAAAAAATAAAAAGGTTGTGTGAACAGTGTACGAGCACGCCGTGTCATTACAATCAGAGCTGGTAACACTTCTCTTTTTATTTATCAGGAGCAAAACATGCGAGTACAAAAGAAGAAAAATATGTACATCTGGCAAATGTAAGTACCAAAAACATGAAATGATACAAAGACACAGCAGCAGGTGTGAGCTGAAGATCAAATTAGATCTTCCATGCAACGGGACAACGATGACTTTTTTTCCCCTTTTTCCGCAGAAGACCAGCAAATCCATTGGCATCACACCTGGAAAGCTCTGAAACTGTAGCTGAAGTCAATGCCTTAATATTGACATAATGAATATTTACAGCAATTGAATAATTCATAGTGCTATCAAGTGAGGTACCTTTTGACATGAGAGAAGGCCGGTATCAGACGGACATCTGACAACTGTTATCCTGCGTTTAAAAAGAAAGAAAAACATCCCTTTTAGCAATGGTGCAAATTCATTCATCCGTGGGAATGACGCCAGTGCATCTACTCGACACCCACATCATGCAAACTGTTTGGATTTAAAGGTGCAGGACCAAATACTTCCCTCTGTGCTTTTCAGACAAATCCTTGACCTAAATGCTGACTGCATACTAATACGGCAGCAGGCAGGACGTGAGGAGATCAAATAGAAGGTAAACACAGGAGGAACGGAGCCTCCCTTTACTTCAAACACTGCTACCTTCTCAAGGTACAGAAGTCCAAAAGAGCACAATGTTGTTTGTTTTTTTTCACCACCATAAAAATGATGGAAACATTTTCAAATAATACCAACTTTGGTTGAAAATAATCACACGTATCCACATGTCCATTAGCGATCAATACAAACACATATCATACTAAAGCCCTGAAATGATCATCATGCAGGAACTGCAGAAACATCCAGAAAACTCCAGGCTGACATAACACCATAAACTGAATATAGGCCTCTCGCTGCTCCCGAGCAGCGTGCATGTGAGCGGAGAGATATGAGAGCACAGCGGTACCAAAATAGCACTCATGCCCTAAATTCAACTGGTCGCAGCGCCTGGAGTTAGAAAATGACGGTTTTTGGAAATTATTATTTTCCAAACAATAATTTAATCTTCTATTTGACGTTAACAAACAGCAACAAAGAAAAAATCATTAAGAGTTACCAACTTAAAAAAAAAAAAGTCTTCTGGAGGCATGGAGCCTTAAGGGCACACAGGTCAGAGGTTAAATCCATTGAAACGCTCAAGTGTGTCCATTCTAGATCACGTCCTGAAAAGTGCCTGTAGGACCCATCGCTTAACACATTTATCTCCACTCTGCCCTGTCAGTGCAACCCCCCGTGGATAAGAAGGTAAAAATAGAAACGACAAGCTTTCTGTCTCTTTCTTAAAGGGTGACATCAGGAAGTTTACAAAGAAATAGTCTCGGCGACGGTTTCTGCATACTGTGAGGTGTACTTCCAGCATTCAGCACCTTCAGGCATGACTTTTTTTCTTTGCAATTTAATTAAAGGAATATTTATTCAAATATACAAAAGACTTGTCACATTATTTGATACAGTACACGTGATAAGTAGCAGAGGAAAGAGCTCTTGCACTGATCATTTCATACAGCTTCAGTTCAATGTGGTCCGTCACAATGTCTCTGTTTCTACACGTCTGCTCCTCTCAGTTCGTGGCACCACTGAGGGACATGTCTGTGTCATTTGGTTAGAGTACCCGGTCACGGGGTGGAAAACAGTCAGATCTCAGGAAGCTAGCGAGGGTCCGTTACTCTTAGGCAGCTTGGCGTTACTGGACGCCGAGTAGTATCGCTGGTCAGGATGTGCATCAATCACAGACGAGTGCCCAAACAGGAATGTGTGCTTGCTGCTGCCACCCATGTCTTTGTGAGCAGGCCTGGATTGTGGAGCAGAGGCGGCGGGAGCGCCCCTGGAGGTGTGTTGGTTGGCCGAGGTAGGGAGGGGTGCTGCTCTGAGAGCGCCTGCGCTCTGAGGCCTCGACGCCGGGAAGAGGAAGGTGCCGTTGTTGGTGTTCTGGTTCAGGTTGGTGTCGGCTCTCCGGGGCTCGGCTGTCACGGCGGGCGGGGTAGGATCCGTGCTGGTGGAGACTTGTTCTAGCTTGTCTTTGAGCTGCTGCACCTCCTGTGCTAGCCTCTCCACAGGGTGGAGGTGGTTGGCAGAGAGGGGGTGAGAGAACGCCTGAGAATAGAAAGCAGAAGAAAGTTTTAGTTACGGGACTGCTCAGCAACTTTAATCCAACCTCATCTCAATCTGAAGGTTTCTCATCCTGCGTTTTTCTGGGACCAAAACTACAAACTAAAAAGCATGAAAGCAATGATAAGGTATTAAAAACTGCTTTTTAAAAGTGACCTTCATTGTTGCTTTCCATCAATGACACTAACTTGTCCAGAGGAAACTCTTACTGAAAAGATGAGTGGAGAAAATATTTATGTATCAGTATTTCAAGCTGCAGTTGTAAGACATCAGAACATTGTGACCACATCATAGTGCTGTGAAAAAGTAGTCGCCCCTTTCTAACATCTTATTTTTTGCATATTTGTCATACAGTTTCAGATCAAAACCCCATTTAAAATCATGACATAACCGATTAATCACATTTCTTTGGAAAGCTGAGTTCAGTTTTACAACCTAAAGAAACAACATCAGTGCAGAAAAAAAGTCCCTGATATCTGTCAGTCTGGAAAGGGTCAAAAAGCCATTTCTAAGGCTTTGGGACTCCATTGAATCCTGTTGTCATACACAAATAGAAAACTTGGAACAGTGGTGAACCTTCCCAGGAGTAACCAGCCTACCATAAGTACACCAAGAGCGCATTCAAACTCATCCACGAGGACACAGAAGAACCCAGAATGAAATCTAAAAAACTGTAGGCCTCACTTGCCCCAGTTAAAGTCAGAGGTTATGATTCAACAATAAGAGAGAGACTGGGTGAAAATGGCCTCCAGGGGAGGGTTCAAGGAGAAAACCACCGCTGTCCAAAAAACCTCAAAAAAAGGCTAAAAAACATGTTGATGAAGGACATTGTCCAGGTATCAGTTCATGCTCTGAAGCACAAAAGTACTCGGGTTGTGCAGCAGGACAATGATCCAAAACACACCAGCAAGTCTAATCTGAATGGAAAAAAATAAATAAAATGAAGGTTTTGAAGTGGTCTTGTTAAAGTCAGGACATAAATGTGACTGAGATAGTTCGTAAACAGGATGTTCGTGCTGAAAAACCCTCCAATGTGGCTGAAACAATTCTGCAAAGAAGACTGAGCCACCGCTGATCCACAGCGAAAAGACTCGCTGTCAGTTTTTAGAAACACTTGATTGTAGTTGTTGCTGTTAAGGTTTGTTCAACCAGTTAAGTTTAGGGGGCAACTACTTTTTTCCACACAGGCCCAGTAGGTTTGAAAAACATAATTTTTTACAATCATCATTTAAAAAGTGCATTTTGTATTTACTCCGTTTATCTTTGTGTGACTTTGCGTATCTTTGTTCGATGAACTGAAACATATAAATGTGACAAATATGCAAAAACAAGAAATCGGGACGGTATGTATGAACACACTACTAGTAGAAGGAGTGAAAACATACCAGCATTAGCAGCTGGTTCCAAATAAAATCCAGAATAAATTTGTTCAACATCTGCATCCTACTGTAGGAAAAACCTGCCACAGAGCTGCTACCTGCTGTTGTACAATAACTATGCTGCTAAACTGGGAGGAGCGGAGTGTTGCCTGTTCTTCCTGTCCAGCGAGGTCAGGGTCCAGGCCTCAGGACAAAGGTGTGTCCAGCGCAAAGGCCTCTAAAGATGCCGCAAAGTTTCGAGTGACGGATGCATTGTTGGTTTTGTATGTTTTTGTCACAAAAACACGTAAAGTATATCAGCAGTACTTTGCATTG
>NW_005187539.1:1423094-1436188 GCF_000239375.1 Pundamilia nyererei | reverse complement strand
TATTTCATTTTATAAATCAGTTATTTTTGTGTATACGTAGATTACAACTTTTTAAATGTCACCAGTGCTTGAAAGGAAAAACAACAGCCACACCTGACTGGCTGCATTTATTCAGCTGATCACCTTCAGATGTGTTCCAGTTGTTTTGAGTTTGGCATCAATGAACAAACAAGTGCAAAGTTTACCTCATGAGATCATTTGAATGAACGCTCATCAACTGCATGAAGCATAAATAAATAAATAAATAAATATACAAGCAAGATGCAAACAATGTAAAAAATAATAAAATAATTTATTAAAGTAAAAATGACTAAAAGGTAAAAATAACAGAAACAATATATTATTTAAAAAATAAATAGACTGTAAATGAAGAAAATGGATAAGTCAATGCATAAACATATAGAAACAGAATTAATTATTTATTTATTAATTCCAATAATCATTTTATATTTATATTTTGTAAGATATTAACATGTAATTGAGTCACTTTGAGATGCATTTAAAATTTGGCAGTTTCAGTCCTCCATATTTGAACTAGAATAGTGCAGCTCAAACTGAGTGTTTTATACATTTTCTTTCCTAAACTGACCTTTTAGTTTATATTTACATTATTAATAATATTCTGTTTAATATAGCTGGAAACTTTAAGTGTTAAGCAGAAGACATCATCACATTCAGGACTCTTTGTGGTCTTCATTCGAATGCACAGAGAAACTGCATATGAAGTTTCACTAACAATACCCGCTCATTCTTAATGAATAATTTCTATATGCCTGCATCAGACTGTTGACATACCTGCGCATGGAGCGCCCCGCGCAGGTAGCACTCCCTCCACAGGCCCATGCAGGGGCCCATAAGAAGGGGCAGTAAGGGCTCATAGGGGTCAAGTGGTCCTTGAGGTCCAGACGTAGATGTGAGGGCCTGGGGAAACTCAACTAGAGCCCAAGCTTTCAGCAGTCTCTCCAGGCCAGGCACATTCTCAGAGGACAGCGCCCTCCGGTGGCTCTTTTTGTAAACACCTGAACTGCTGCTGCTGCTGTTGCGCCACGGAAGCAGGTTAGTTGGACAGGAGAAGGTGCCCCGCGAGAGCAGAAACACTGAGCCCGGGACGGCGTCGGTCAGCTGGTGGGCAGATGTCAGAGGTCAGAATCAGGCAAACTGTAACACACCTACAACAGTAATCGTACATTTGAACTGAAAACATTTGGCGGTTTAACTTCCAGTCGCAAGACATTTTCTCTGGGAGCCTGCAGGTTCTACTTTTCCTGGTTAATTCCACTGATTTGCATTTATCTAGATAAAAGTAAAATAATACATCTGTAAACTGAGAAGATTGTCCATAATGGCCTTTAAACTATCAAGACAAGTGAGTTTGAAGTGGCTGCATCTTTAACGAGTACCATAAGCAGGAGCAGTGGTATGACGCAAACATCCAAGTTCTTAAGATATCAGTCTACTAAAAATATGCATGCGAAAACCTCTGCAACAGCTCTTCTTGCACCCTCACACTGGTGGTCTGCTCTTCTTCTCTTCTGCCCTGAAGTTAAACTTGTGTGTTTACAAATTGCTGCTTAGGTAGAATCCAATCTGAAGTCTTAAGTGTCGCTGTCCAACCAAAAGCAAAAATATCCCACACCCATTTCTGCTGATATACTTTAACACAGACTAGACTCTAAACACGGCCACTAGGGGGACGTGTTGCACCATGCAGTAGACGAGCCAGCCTCACCCTGTGTTTGTCGGGGTTGGTGTTGAGGTTGCCGTTGAGCAGCGGTTGGAGCGGAGGAGTCGGGGGCACGGGCTGCGTGAAACGGCTTTGTCTCGGCTTGCTGTACTGCAGGGACCAGTCCCACACTGGGGGCAGTGGAGGGTCAGACGGATCTGTGGAAGAATCTGGATGCAGCACATCTCTCCAGCCGTTGACGGGCGTGTAGCACTGCCCGAGGTTCTGAGTGTAGCGGAGGTAGGAGGTGTCATTTATGATGAAAATGTCTGTTTTCTGCAGTCTACATCTTCCTACTCATCATCATCATCATTACAATCATCTGGAGAATCAGAGTCAGCATTTGCTGTTCTAACTAATGAGGAGCAACTGCATGTTCATCAATTACTTCACCACTATTTGAACTAATAATTATATAGGGGGGCGTTCAGTACCTGGGAGCGTTTGCATCTCTCTCGCTGGCAGTTTGACAGGAAGGTGGAGAAGAGTGGCAGGTGGACGCTGTCATGCAGTGCCAACAGGAAGTCTTCTGTCAGCTGGAAGCGAGAGGGATACTGGGACCACAGCTGCCAAACGCAGTCCAGGAAGAGCAGGAAGACTGGAGCCTTGAAGGAAAGATCAAGTGAGAGAGCATAGTAAATAAAGTTAGCGCACAAACAGGAAGAGATGAATGAATGATGGAAGTGAGAGACAGAAGGTGAAGGAGGAGGAAACAGAAGCAAAATAAGGGTGAGGGTGGGACTAGGGTTAGAAACCAAGAGCTTTGGAAACTTGTGGCTGTGTTTGTTAGGAGGAAAAATAAATGGGTTCAAAAATGGCCGCTCACCTCCTCCTTGTCGTTGTCACGGTGGTAGTTAATGCGGCTGTAGAAGCGGTGCGCGCCCATCACCCACTCCTTCTGCACCAGACCTTGGAAACCATACATTGTCCGACAGTGGGGGTCACACATCACCTGCACCAGGCTGGAGACCACGCAACTCATGTCCCGGTCCTCCACCTCTGTGACGTCAGAACAGGGAGAGCACATGCTGAATGCCGCGCCTTCTATTCGAGTAGCTCACTCAGTCACTGAGCAACAGCAAAAACCAAACAATCCAGCAAGTGATTCATCAATTCTGCTCTTAATGCTCAACTCAGAGTGCAGGAAAACGTTAGCAGACCCAAACTGAGCATGGCTCTGTCGTCCTTTCAGCCTAGCTGGTAGAGAAAGTGAAAGATCAGCAGCAAGCAGTAAACATCCTCAGCTGAAAACGGCCATTGTCTGAGCAATGTAGTGTTACACTGAGCGTGCAACAGGAAGCCAGACCAGATGGTCAGAAATCCGCCAAATGTCTGTAAAATGAGTCAAAATGAAATCTAAAGGAATATTACAAATGATCATCTTCTGACATGCCCCTTTGTTTGATTTGTTTACTTCACGTTCATGCACAGCGTGGCCACAGGCCAACAAAAGTTTAACGTCAGTGGGAGACTAAACAATGAGAACGTCAGGAGTCAGAACAACAACAACACAATCATCCAGTGATTTTCCATCCCACTCAAAGTGGGCCTTTTAGGCAGTTAATGTGCAAGTAAACATGACTGGTGTGGATAAAGTATGCGAGACTGGTCTGTGTTACCTTATTTGACAGAAATTGTTTAGATTTCATGTTTTTCTAAGCATCTGATAAACAAAAACATCTATTACATTAAAGTAAATAATAACCCTACAACTGCTTTGCTGGGCACTGAAAATTCCTCTGTGGAAGAAAACCATGTCATCTGTTGGCCAGAGCCTGTCTCTGTGAAGCCGAGTCCCAGTCAGGCACGCTGAGGTCACCCTCGCAGCATGCTTGGGTTTACCCGGCCTGCCTAGTAGCGTTTCCTCGTCACCTGATCCAGCTCGCTGCCGAGCGGTGATCAGTTGACAGCTCGGGTCCAAACAAACAAAAGTCAGCACGTTCCTCTTTGCAACACAGAGACGCACCCCCTCTGCACCTCCTGCCACATAAAGCAACATTAGCCCAGCATCCATCCAGGAGCTTGGTGTGCAGAGGTCTTCTTTCCCACCACAGCAGGGCCCGATTGCACATGCCTGTAAGATTGATCGATCCACGTACACCAAAGACAATGAGTCTTTCAGCTTATTTAACAGAATGTCCTTCAGCTGCAAGCCAAACCATGATTGTGTAACAGTGGAAGGGGGAACGGCATTATCCTTGGTGGGGTGACCAAAACCTCAAACGTTTCTTTACGCAGGGAAAACCTTGCAGAGTCATCTGACACTTGAATAGAACAAAGTGTCAATAACACCGCATCACACCTATAAATAGCCTTAATGGATCCATGTGCCAACAACAGAAGTTTCAACCAAAAAAGAGATTCAGAAGTCCACCAAAATACGACGTCAGACACAGAATATTTTCCTTGAACTCATTAATTAAACGCTATAATTAACTTAGAAGGCCAATTGCTTTTCTGCTGTCTGACCTCATGTGAAACAACAGTTGCAAGCAGGTGTAACTGTGTCCTTCAAAGCATGTTGCATGGGGGCTTATTGACAGTGTGCATGTAGGCTCAGCGGAGTGTGATTGTCCGCGGTATACGTCTACTCCAAGGTAAGCCCTAATGTGGCATTAATGAAAGGGAAGTGCTGTGAATAATGAATGAACTGAATAATATGAGACGGGCTCTGGAGTCATGTGACTCACCTTGAAGTGCCACAGTCAGGTGACCACCACGAAGCAAGCAGGCTACCTCTGAAGCCTTCCTCAAACAGGACCTGGAGGCAGAGGCAGGTTCGTGACATGCACCAGAATCGGCACATAAGAAATACAGTTACAATACCTAACAAACACAATTTGCATATTGTATATTAGTGTTAGCTATAAAGTTATAAACATAAAATTCAATTTTTAAATGCTGTTAAATGAGGCTTGCAAACTTTCATGGCTTCGATTTGTCTGCAAAATGTTCGTTTTTACAGGACCCTGAACGCAGTTTTTGAATTCTTTAGCCAGCAAACTGTCAAAAAGGCTTCGTTTTGTTAGACTTGTGTCTTCTGTTAGGGATGATATGCACTGCCAGTCTGGCCAATCAGAGCCGTTACCTTGTGTAGTCTAGCCAGTGGGTGCTTTCCAGGGTAGATAACCATTTGTCATCAGGCACCGACATAGATGTGGAGATATCTACAAGTCAAAACAGAAAAAGAGCACCAGATCATATTCAGGCAGCATCATAAATACAAATGCATGAAAGAAGAAATCAATTTCTGCAGTTTGGAGACTGAAGCTTTAAATACCTTTAAAATATTATGTATTCTCATCAATGTCTCACGAATGGTAAATGGCCTGTATTTAAATAGCGCTTTACTAGTCCCTAAGGACCCCAAAGCGCTTTACATATCCAGTCATCCACCCATTCACACACACAGTCACACACTGGTGATGGCAGCTACATTGTAGCCACAGCCACCCTGGGGCACACTGACAGAGGCGAGGCTGCCGGACACTGGCGCCACCGGGCCCTCTGACCACCACCAGTAGGCAACGGGTGAAGTGTCTTGCCCAAGGACACAACGACCGAGACTGTCCAAGCCGGGGCTCGAACCGGCAACCTTCCGATTACAAGGCAAACTCCCAACTCTTGAGCCACGATCGAATGTCTCATTTGTTGCAAATCAGTAAATGTGGCACCTACTGGGTGTTTTAATACTGCTGTGTGGTTATTACTGCCAAAGCCACGATCAACGTATTAGACCGAATAACAATTTTCTCCCTAAAAGTGTAAAATGCACATAAACGCAAATGAACGGCCGGCTAAGACGATCCTCAGTTCAGACTAATTTTCTAATCTAGTTGTGGTGAAGATGTACCAGTTTTCATTTCTACAGAATAATCCTCTGGACTGTGAAACACTCGCACACAACGAGACAAAACACTGAGGTGACAAACGTGTGTAGTACTGTGACCTTTACACACTGTTCCTGTGTGTGTGTGTGTGTGTGTGTGTGTGTGTGTGTGTGTCAGACAGAGAGACAGTTAGAAAGATGGCTCAGCATTTCCAGTAGTTTGAGACCACTGTGGCCTCTGGCCTCTCTGCTCTTAAGTGGAATGTGCTGCCTGTGCTCATATGACAAAAGCACCAGTAAGAGCCATCTCACAAAGAGTGTTGTGATCTGAGCAGGAATGCCCCGAACAACTATTTAAAACAGGAGAGAATGATCTGGAAACACATGACTTTAACTAAACTAAAGCAGATCACGTCAGGGTGCGATTTAAATCAAAAGACTGTTCAGGAAGTAGGAGAAATGCAGAAGCTTAACACGGAAATTCCATAGACTGCTTAGAAAAGATAGATGAAGCATTTTCTGCTCTGAATCAGAAGTGACAAACAAGAACTCACCGAGACATGACTTGTTAAATTCAAGGTGAATAAAGCTTCATCTCCAATCTGCTTCAAAATGGGGCCATAATTTATGAAATGATAATCACGTATCAAATAAGTCTTTAACCTCCTAGGACCTGGCGTCCACATATGTGGACATCACATTTTGGGTTATTTAGACCAAAAGTCTTAGGAGGTTAAAGCAGCAACTGAGAACTCTTTAGAAAATTAGTTACTGAAGTCACAAAAGAAGTGACTCCCAGACTTCTATACAATCCATCCTCTTCTGCTTATCCTTTTCAGGGTTGCTGGCAGGTACATCCTGGACAGGTCACCAGTGTGTGGCAGGGCTAACACATATGCACAAACAACCATTCTCACTTACATTCCTATCCTCACTAACTGCATGTCTTTAGACTGTGTGAGGAAGCCAGAGTACCCAGAAAGAACCCACACAAACAAGGGGGGAACATGCACGCCAGATGGAGGAATTGAACTCAGGACCTTCTTGCTGTGAGGCAACAGTGCTAACGACTGTTCCACTGTGCTAAATATTGTCCCTTTTTTTGACCCTTCAGATCACACACCTGTCCTAACAGAGGTTTATATGAGCAGCGGATTATCAATAACGGCAGTTGTGATGCCTCCTTTCTCCTCTCTGTGCTGTGTGTAAACACACATTCAGGTGTGGACGTGTGCGTTTCTGTCCTTACCTCCCAGACAAAGGGCGCGCAGGCGGCTGTGTGCCAGCTGGATGTCGGCAGGCGAGGGCAGCTCCTCGCCCAGCTCCACCACCACACACAAAGAGGACTGGCAACCAAACAGGATCATCTCCAGGTTTCTACACAAGAGCACATCCAGCTGTTAACGAATGGCAACGAGCCTGCCGTACTTTGTGAAACATTTGTCACTGGCAGTGTAACATTTGTAAGCAAGCTGGTATCGCTTTACATCATTGATGCGATTCACTTTTTCCCCCCCAAAAAACCTGAATGAATCATTTCTGAGCAATAAAGTAACCAAAAATATAGCAAAACGATACAAATTAAAACTCTTTTATGCAAATTTATATGCAGATATTTTTTCAGAAAGTGTGAAAAATCTTGCAGTTACTTCATGGTTTCAGATATCCCCTCTTTCAGCAGCAGGCCGCTGGGACAAAAGGCTTCTACATACTGGAACATACAGAGCTCACAGGTCAGAGACTGAGGACTCAAGGGGCTTTAAAAATAGTTATTAAAATCTTAAATCCTCATAAGTTCTCTTAGGCCTACGGGAGAGCAGTTAGCTCAGATATTTGTCTGACACAGTGATGGGGGCGTCCACACTGGTACGTTGTACTAAAGCTGTTGAGCATTTAACAAGGTGTCCATGGCGCTTCATTCATGCATAAAAACAAATGTCTATCAGCTGAATAATCAAGGAGGCAGAAAACTGAAATAATACACGCAAAATAATTAAACTGACCAGTGATGCATGCCAATTCATTCCCCGAATCCTACATGACACGTGTAATTTTCTGTGCCGTGGAATTCAAACCCACAACATAACATATGGATATAAATCTATGAAATGGCCCTTTGGGAAGCAAAGGTGCAAAGCAGACTATTATTTCCCCAGAAAGAAGGAACTGGTTCAAAGGTCGTTTCAGCTTGGAGGGAAAAGTTGTACTGATTTTGCCAAAAGCTTCGCAGTTAATACTGAAAAATGACAGTTGGTGTAAAATGATTCTGCAACATATTCTGACCTCACACGTTAAACTGCAGCCTCGTGCTTCTTTCACGATTTGCAATATTCACCTCAAAGTGTTCTGTTTCTCTCATTCGTTCTTTGTGTTCATCGATAGATTTTCTTGGGTGATAGAAATAAATGCACACAGGTGAGTTAAAGCAGAAGAAGGTTTTAAAATTATGAATCTGAGCATCTTCAAATGTAAATGTATCTAACAAGCCATGTGTAGACATTTTCATTAGTCTGTGAACCAAGCCTTCTTAGTCTGAATCTTCATTCTGGACTAAAGCTTAGGATCTGGAGTCCAGCAGACGACCTGTTATTACTTTACTGTAACCTGTACTTTGCTGTGTGAAAGTTGCACCCTACAGCTCAGACTGAAGTGCGGGTGGTCAAATGTTGATGCACTAGAATCCATTTGCAAAGCATTGAACACACACACCTGATGTCATCTTTCTCATGGTAGATGTTATTCTGGAAGCTGGCCATTCGCAGTAGATCACTGCCTCTGGGATGTCGCCAACACCAGCGCTGTGACACAAAACAGTTTCACCCTCTTTAATAACACGCTCTTACTGCAGCATTCATCTTATAATTATATATATATATATATATCTCGCTGGAATGATAATAAGCAGCGAATACAGACACATGATTGCAGCTCAGAGATCATTCTGACATAATATATTAAAGACACTTGGGAAACAGGCACCAAGTCTGAGGAACTTCTGGTTTTTTCATTTGAGTTGCAAGAAAAGTTTTAAATGTTTCTCAAGGCAGGAAGATATCTGTGAAAATAGTGCTTCTGGGTGCTTTCTTGAGTTCTTGGACACAAATGTGGAATATTGTAACAGCATGCCCAGCTCTGCATGTGTTTGCAAAAAATCCAGCTGAATATTTTCTGAAGCATATACTTCCAAACACTTCCTAGAAATTGGTGAATCACAAATGGCAAAGTGTTAATTTAAAACAAAACATGACTCCAGAACACTCACAGGGATGCGTCCTTCATTGAAGTGGGCGAAGCTTTTCTTCAGCTCGGTGTCTAAAACCTTCTGTGGGACCACGATGAAGCGAGGCAGGCTGACAGGAAGCAGAAAAAAAGTGCTCAGTTTTATTGACGAGATATAAATAGCAAATTTACAACAGCAGTGGAAGATGTATGAGTCATTGCATATAAAAAAAAATGTAAAAAACTTAGAGCACCATCTTTTAAGGCGTTAGTGCCGTGGAATCTTTCTCTTATCGAGGACGAGCAACATTCCTGAAATGTGCTGCTTTGCATACTAAAGAGGGGATTGGTGTTAAATGTGATATAACACTGACAGACATTCTATGTGTTTTATTACATTGCATACCTGGTTAGTGTTATGTGTGGTTACACTTGTGAATTTACCTGGTTGACATTTCAAAGCGGTCATTGACTGAGCTGACCCTCCAGCTAGTGGCTCCACAGCGTTCCAGCTCCTGCTCCCAGTCCGAGGCAGATTCAAACCAGTTCATGTGGGCGTCTCGGCGACGGTTGCTTAGAAACTGCTTCATTTCTGTAGGCGGGAAGTGATTGAAACACTCGTTTTGATGCTCGCGGCACTTTAAAGGTGCAAGATCAGGTGCAGTGTGATCATACTGTGACTGCTTTGAATCGTCTTTTATACAAACACTGCACTATTCATTTTAAAGGCAGGATTTAAACCTAATCTTAATGGGAGTCCAGCAGTGAAGCTAATTATAATTTTACTGTTTAGCTTCTCTGGTATAAGTTTTTGCCTTTTTTATCGTGATATAAAGACCGGGCAGAAACAGAATTTTAAAAAGCACTAGCTGCTCAGCAAGCAGGCACGGCTTCTTAAGAAATCTATTCTGAGCTTTTGCATCCTTTTCCAACAAAACTCTTTTTGGAGGACAGGAGAAACTATTTCTCTGGGTCAGCCGTGGGAAAAAACTTGGGATGCCTGGGACACATTTCTCTGTGCAGAAGGTGAGATATGTTATCAGTCTTTCTTGTGTGCATTTGTTTAATCGCACAAAAACTACAGTACAAAGCTGAATAATATCATAAAGCTTGGTGGAGACACGGCGCATGGGCAAAGAGAGCGACCGTTTCATGTTGGTGTCAAACAGAGCGTGGACGCTGGCAGAGGTGAAGCTCTTCTTGTATTATTCAAAACACAAAGAACTGACCACACACTGGACACACTTGACCCATAGGGCGGAGGTGAACTGTAGGTCATCTAATGACTTGTTTCAGAGGGGGGCTTGCATTATTTATCCAAGAACTGGCATTCATCCTCAGCCTGGCCAGCCTAGCGTAGCTTGAATGTAGCACACTAAGCATACTATACTGCAGAGACAGGCTCAAATGTCCCTATATGGAGGGCGGGTGTTTAGAGCAGGCCTTTATTAACGACATGTGAATTGTGGCTCGTTTGCATTTGAAGCTGAGAAGCTTAATTAAGAAAGAAAAAGGGGAAAGAACATAAAACAAGGTTTAATCTTTCCCACAGCCACACTTTAAATCATTGTTAACATAAACTTCTGCTGAATCCGATGAAAGATTGCCTCACATATGTTTTCAGAGAGAGTATTTTTACTGTGGCATCACAGAGGGGAGTGTTTTTAATCTCGCCAGCCACAGAGGATGTGAGTGTTATGTGTCATTATGGTCTGAACAGAAACCATTAAGGTTCTGGGTTCATTTTCGTCCCACTTTTAGGATCTGCAACATCACATTCGGATGATGGAAATCGACAGGAGCAAAAAATTTAAAAAAAAAAAGATAATGAGCTGAAGTCACAGGAGGGAAATGATAAAGTGTGATCACAGCTTAAGTACATTCTGTTTCGGGAGCTGGAATGGGTGAGAACCACACTTAGTCATGTGCTGTGCTTTAAATCTGTACAAGTGTGTCCTAACACATTCCTGCAGTGTTTCTGATTCACGACAGCATGTGATTCTCACTTTAACTGAGCTGTTGTTCCTATGAATATTCATTAGAGCTAAAATATGCACAGAATGATAGACAGATTGTAATAAATACTTTAGATCATTGACTCGCAGTCATTTTAATATCATTACCATCCCAGCAGGCACACATGAGGCAGCAGTGCCCCAAGAAGCATTTCTGTGGCTGCATCCATACGGACGAGAACAAAACAAAGTAAGCTCAAAAGCACGAGTGTTATTAAACGGCTCCTGGGAGAGCCAACGGTTAACAGAATGACAGACAGGCTGCAATGGTGGAGATAAGATACCGTCTCTGTGCCAGGAAAGGAGTGGCCAGCTGTATACTTTAATCTACTCACCTACACTGCCGAGGGCGGCGTTCTGGAAAGATAACACAGACCCTGGTTTGGGAGGCTGGTAGGTCTTAGCGATGCTGTAGGTCATCTGAGGAGGGAAACCACAGTGAGTGCATCAACATGACAAAGGTTGTCAGCTTTCACCACAGTGTCTGATCACTGGGCTGTGGCATAGATCAGCTTCTCTAGGGATACATGCTTAGGCTAAGGAGACACCTCTTGGACTTGTGACTCAGGAGTGAGGCGGTCAAAAAGGAAGCAGACGACTCGCATGTCCCTGCAGTAAAGCACCAGCTCCTCCGGAGTGAACTTCAGCGAGGAGTTTGGTGTCACCAGCTTGGTCCTGTTTGGGCCCACTGAAACACAAGAGCAAAGATACAAAGTTAGATTTTAGATTCATAGACGACTCCAGAGCCCAGCGGAGTCCTGGAGTACAGAGTTTTAAATCAGCCTGCAAACTGAAATAAAACTTTATACATACAGCAAAATGTTTCCCATAGACTTAAATATTATTTGAGAAGCAAGGTATGTGAAAAGATGTCTCACTTTATTAAAACAGTGGTAGTGATGGTAGTCCATCAGACTGCACCAGTATGAGAGCACCAGAATCGCCATGGTGGAAAAAAGGCAACTCAACTTTCAAAATAAGAGTGGATTATCCACTGATGATAAATCAAAAATATAAAATGTGTCCAATACTCTACATATAATCCCTGTGAGCCCTTATACAGTCATGTCAGGTACATAGCTGTGTGGCTGTGAGCACAACAGTCCTCCCCACCTTCTATTCCAGGCTAGGCTTTGTGAGGGGCAGCCAATCAGCTGACTTAAACAGAGGGAGCTCTGTTTGAAGGGAGAGGAACAAATGCTGCTTGTTTGAGACAGAGCATGAACTGAGGGGCTGCAGCAAGGCTCAGTGAATGATAAATAAGGATTATTGTGAGTTGCGATACACGCAAAGACTTTGTGTACCAGGATGAAAGCATGAACCTGGAAATGAGCATCATCAGTCCCCCTTAAGCCCTTTTGAATCAAAGACAATTTTTTTGCAAACTTCCTGACAGCGATACTGATACAAAGAAATATCTCAGTTAACAATCTGCACATTATCAGACTGTTCTTTGAACTTATTTTTAGTAACCTTTGCGTCATCGTGTTCACAGTAAGTGACATGATAGACAATTTATCTATCCGGTGACTGGAAGTCGTACAAAGGCAATAATTTACCAAATAAACGTCAATCAACAGAATGAATGGAAATGCTTTTGGAAGCCATGAGTAAAAAGGAAGTTTTACTCACCAACAACAACTTTCTCTATAGATGCCAAAGCCACATCGTGGTCTCCTAGTAGCACTGGGTCTGCATTGTCCTGCGTCATAAATATCATTCAAAGAAATAAAGTTCCCATGATGTCAGATGCACTTTATACATTTTCAAGGGTCATTCTTTTAAAACAGAAGATAGAAACACACTGTTAACACAAACATCTGTATGTTTTAGTGTTTATTCAGTGCAGCGTAGGGACTCACGTCAGGTTTGGGACTGTCCTGGGGCACAAAGGCCACTCTGAAGTGAGTACAGAAGAGGGTCCCAGACAGCCAGCCTCTTCCTTCCCTGGCAGTCAACTTCTTCCTCACCATAACAGCTCTCTGAAGTACGCACTCGCCTAAAGAGGACATATGGCACAAGTGTTATAAGAATTCATCGACGGTACACATCAAGCAGAAGTTTCATTATTGCACATGTCTAACCATGACTGTGTCCTCTCCTGCACATAACAGGAAGTATACAAAAGATAAACAAGAAGTATGAAAGAGAGTGGGCTGCAGGGAGTGGGTGTAACAACATCCTTAAACCACAAGTTACGTCCTTGAATTGTTGCAAGTCCTTGACTGGATGGACAGAGAAGAGCAACAAATACAGCGACGCTGTACTGAACCCTGCAAAGCCTGAACCATGAAAGCCACTTTTTTTT
>NW_005187539.1:1353129-1422043 GCF_000239375.1 Pundamilia nyererei | reverse complement strand
CACACACACACACACACACACACACACACACACACACACACACACACACACGGAAAGTCTGGAACTTTCACTCAATTATCTGAAAATAACAGTAGAGTCAGAGCTCTGAGTCACACAATATTTCACAAACACTTGAATTCTTTCACAACAACAATGAGATTCATTTCTAAATGATTTTCCATCCATTCTCTTCTTTGCTTTGTGAAACTTTCAAGAACAAGATGATGAACAATAGATCTGAAACAAGTGTGTGCAGCGATTTTCTCAGCCCAAAAGAAAAAGCGAATACAAAGATGGGGCGGTGCATGTTTTGGCTGTTGGCTATGGTCACATGATTGAACTTCACTGGTTGCTTGAACTAAGCCAAAGTACTTAAACATGTTTGACTTGACTTCAGAACTCTGATCGTTGTAGCCATTTTGTCCTTTACATGATCAGGACGAGAAGCTTGAACTACATCAGAAAACCTTCTGCATTTTTACTGCATCACTGGACAAGTCGCTCAGTGCAACACAGACAAGAAGTCTGCAGGAATCATCCCAGGAAAGAACGTTTTTCCAGCTTTGATAACACATAACATCCTAAACAGCGTACTTATGTGTGCTAGTAATCCTGTTAAGAATGTCTCTGGGTAAATGGAAAGAAAGAAAAGAAGCGTCTGAAATTCCAGGACAAAGTTCCAAAAACAAAACTTTTCACCCACAAAAGTCTTTCACACACAAACACAGATGTGCAGAAACACTAAGAAAACACAAAAGAAGAACAAAGGAAAACCATTACACACACACACACACACACACACACACACACAGCAGTGAGGTAACAGTCTACCACAGGAACACAAAGCCTCTGCCAGTTAGACTGTGGGTTTCCATAGCAACAGGGTCTGGGATTGGGTGGACGTGGAGAAAATGGCCTTTTTGTCCATGACAAAGCAAATGTTTTCATTTCATTCAAAAGACAATTTAAAAAAAAAAAAAAAGATGGGGGAAGACCAAACTGAAAAAAGAAAAACGTGCTGAGGAAACACTGAATTCCTTCTCAGGATAATGAAAGAACTGCAATAACACGGCCCTGATATGAAAAATGACAGCGGAGATGTTGGCTGTGTTTAATGAATGTTTTGGAGCATACCAAAGCACAAACAGGAAACGGACATTTCTTTTCCCTTGCACATAAAACCCTCATTTATGCCGCGAGAGAAAGAAAAAGAAGACAAGCCATAATTTGCTGATTGCGCAAGAGGAGCTTAAATCTTTGAGTATGCCCTGTGATTATGCTTATGCCCTTTAGCCTTTAAAAGCATCCATTAAAAACCCTCTAGGCTGGGCTTATCAATTAAACCCAACCACACATGACCCAGCTACAGAGATTTAGGATTCTTTGGGCAGTGAACACGAGTCTTTAAAAGAGACAATCTGGGGTTTTGCGTGCCTCTTTTTAATATCACTCCAGGGAGCAGCAGAGCCGAAAACATTCGTGTAGCTGGCAGATTTGAGACGCCTGCAGAGAAAGGAGAAGAATTTGCATTCTCTATTGAGATTTAAAAAGTTTGTGTAAGCAGGTGATTCATCCCAGCATGAGTCAGCTAGACAAGGGAAGGTGTTTATGAGACAGTTTAATCCAGTAGTCTTTTATGCTCTTCCTGAATCGCTCCAGGTACAGTTTTACAACTGCTGTAACAACTTTTACGTTTTTTAGAAGTACAAAATTCATCAATTTATATTAAAAATTACAAATCATCATTATCGGTATTGGATACTTAGGGGATTTTGTGTGGTTTGCTGAAAACTTTCATTCAGTCTGTAACAGTTTATACAAGCCAAGGAAAGAGTCGATGTAAGTAACACATGTCGTAAAAGAACAGTTAAACCTGGGTTCAGACCTTCGACTTAACCAGCTTGAAATCTAATCACATAAAACTGAAGACATAAAAACATAATTCAACAAGCTGGCAGTGACAATTAATGAGTATCCTGTTAGTGCTATGGACAGTTGTCAAGTTGTCTGTGAGTGAGTGATGCATAACTACTGAAAGGAAAGTCAAAAAATACTTGCAAAACTAGTGCGGTGTCATGGTGGTCATGCATCCATGCATCCATCAATCCTCCCAGAACTGAAAATGATGCTACAGTAGTGCCGTTGAGTAGGTCCCACAGACTCAACTGTTAAAATGTCCAACTTTAGCATTAAAAATCAGGTTTACAGCAGGTTAAAAAAGAAAAAGTGTTTTCACTTCTATGGATAGTTTCTCCCTAACACACAGAAAGCTGTAGCTCATTACTGTCTGTTAGGTCTCATCTCCACTAATTAGAGTCCTCGACCTCTGCATTTTCCATGATAGTAGTGCCTATGAAAGCATGATATTTTTTTAAATGGAAAAGTTTGGTTAGTGTAGGTATTGATGAAATTATAGTATGGTATTAGTCTCTTAGCACGGATCTGTTGTATTCACTCAGTTTACTGAGTGAGGCCTGAGCTGGATCCTTTCAGTGCTAAGACTTAAAAATCCATCCTGGGCTCCTCCTGATGTCTCCAAGACTGAGAGCAAAAACTAGAAAACTAGGAGGGGAAACTAATTTCATATGCTTCTACCTGCAACCCGATTCCTTCGATAGCAATATCTCATTATTGTTGCTGACGGTGGAACAAAAGCTTCGCATTCTGGCTCAACTCGATCTTCAAAATGAAGGTTCAGCACAAACATGCCAGTCCAGCTCACTTTTCACCTTGGCATCCCAAATGAATGAATGAGATCCTCGGATACATACAACTCCTCCGCCTGAGGCAGCATCTTTTGCCACTCCGCTCCACCCTTTTTTCTTTTTTTCTCCATCAACTGGTTTCGTAAAATTGAA
The DNA here is from genome assembly GCF_000239375.1 of Pundamilia nyererei. Lineage (NCBI taxonomy): Eukaryota > Metazoa > Chordata > Actinopteri > Cichliformes > Cichlidae > Pundamilia > Pundamilia nyererei. Next base: position 1,419,185 of record NW_005187539.1, on the reverse strand, counting down.
ATTCCCAGAAAGAAAGTCAGACAGAGATGGAAACAGACTATAAAGAGTTGAGACTCTGCCAGGTGTCAGGCCAGCTGTGCGTCATGTAACAGACAAATATCATTAAAACTGTTTGATGGCAACAGCAGCTTTACACATTCCAGGTGAATTAGTCTTTGAAAACATTACAGGAGGAAGAGCTCACCAAAACAAAATGTTGGGTTGGAGTTTGGACGCTCAAGGCCAGTACATATTCAATAACTCAGACTATTCTCAGAGCAGAAAAACATTCAGTCCAAACAGGAAACAGTTTTTGACTGTCAGGATTTCTCACATTGTTGACTGAGTACAGGATAATAATAATAATAATAATAATAATAATAATAATAATAATAATAATGGATTGCATTTATATAGCGCTTTTCGAGAACCTCAAAGCGCTTTACAATTCCACTATTCATTCGCTCTCACATTCACACACTGGTGGAGGCAAGCTACAGTTGTAGCCACAGCTGCCCTGGGGCAGACTGACAGAAGCGAGGCTGCCATATCGCGCCATCGGCCCCTCTGGATGTGTTAATTTAGCAGCATACGGGGCTTTCCTTCACATGAAGGGCTTTCCTTCACGCTAACTTCAGTTTAGATGAGAGAGAACGACGTGGAGGATGAGAAAATACAGCTGAGATGCATGTGAACCATGTGTGTTTTATTTGTTTTCATGCACATTTGTTTCTCATTTTCAGCTAGACGCATGCAGAATGAAAGGTTTCTGTCCTCTTGAACCAACAGGGAGGATAAGCTCAGGTTTGGAAACAGTGGTATCCGTACTGACAAAGAGAAAATACTGGACACAGAAACAATCCTCAGCCTCCCAGTGTCAGAAAACGTCCTGTTCCATGTGATAATGTGATAGTGATCGTGTCTATCAAGGTGAAAAATCCTTTTATTTTTTTAACTGTTTTACTGAAACATCCATCTAAAGCAACGAACACAAAGAAAATTTAATACCTTTCTCAACATCGAGATCGAAACCCAAGTATGCAAATATCGATGCTGAGGTCTCTTGTCCATCAATCAACAAGCTGTAAAGCTGGTTGACAGCCTTTAAATCCCACAGTAACATTAGACTCTGGAAAGAGGGGATTGTGAAGATGCTCTGAAGGGGGTCCTGGCCTCTTGGCTTTGTGTGTGAATGGACAGTATCTCCCCCCTTCCCCAGTCACAGCATTGAAGCGGTACATGATCTACCTATGGCTGCTGAGCTGTCCTGACCCGTTTAGGCCTCCTGCAGGCCGGCTCGGTTTCTGAGGTCCTGTGTCCTGGTGTCACATGAGAACACCATCGATGTCTCATGCTGCCCTTTAACTACTGACAGAACAAGACAATGTCTGCAAATATATTTTGGATTCCACAAACTGCTTTTTCAGCTCATCAATGCGTCTGGCTTGAGAGGACACATATTTTAGACCCTTTTTAATCACAGCTTGAGACGGGCTACAAAGTAACAAAAACATCACTGTGCTGGTGGCATGAGACCCAATGAGACGGTTTTAACATGAGGAGGGTTGACAAATGAGCCATTCTTCTGAAGAGTGTCTGCATGTATGCATTCAAGCAGGGAGAAAGAGCGAGTCGACGGGTGCAATGTGAGCCCCTTCACTCAGATCGGTAACACTAACTCATGATTTCTTTGCGTCTGAAAGTCAACTTGTTCTCACAAATTGCCTCAACACTTTCTCTACAGAGGATAAATTCCCCTGCCTGAAATCCAAGTCTGTAGTTTTAGGACAGAAAATTTAGATCTCAACAGAAAAAGAAAAAAAATCATGACAAGGCTCCAAATACACATCTGACTTCTGTCTATTAATATAAGGCAGGTTCTTGTGGACAGCTGTGTTCCTAATCTGGCTGGAATGAAGGTGGAGAAGGAGAAGAAAGACTTCAGAGAACAGTAAGATGCTGTTGGAGAAGGAGATGAAGTTTAAAGCCAGCAGGGGAAAAAAATGTGCAGGAGAGACTTTCGACATTTCACAGTGAAATGCTAACGGCTAAGAATAGACTTTGCACTTGTGTGCGCGCTTGTGTGCGTGCACATGTGTGCCGTCAACCATTTGCAGTGTCCGGTGAGTGTTTGCTGAAAACACACTCACTGCTGGAAAACAAATTATGCTGGCTAGATAAATTAAGGAAGTGTGTGTCTTTAAAAAAAAAGATAAAACAATGTGTTGTGTTTGTGTGTAAGGTCAGTCAGTGGAAGCGCACAAAGTCACCGGACACCATCAGGAACACCTGGCTAGTGCAGGGTTGGACCCCCTTTTACCTTCACAGCTACTTTAGTTCTCGTGGCACTGATTCAACAACGTTCTGGAAATATTTATCAGAGGTTTTGCTCCATGTTGGCGTGACAGCATCACACAGTTGCTGCAGATTTGCTGGCTGCACATCCGTGATGTGAATCCATCCCAAAGGTGCTCTGTTGGACTGAGATCCAGTGACTGGGGAGGCCATTTGAGCACAGTGAACTTACTGGCATGTTCAATGAACCATTTTGAGATGGTCCGAGCTTCGTGACATGGCACTTTACCTCCTAGATGCAGCTATTAGGCTGGGTTGTTTAAATTATGCTTAGATGGTAATAACGGGCCCAAAGTGTGCCATGAAAATATCCCAGACACCACCAGCAGCAGCCTGAACCACTGATACCCGGATGGATCCATGCTTTCATCATCTGAATGTCGCAGCACAAATTGAGACTCATCAGATCAGTCAACGTTTTACCATCTTAGTGGTAGCCTCAGTTTCCTGTTCTTAGCTGGCAGGACTGGTCTTCTGCTACTGTAGCCTGTCCGCCGTATTCAGAGATGCTCTTCTCCATACTTTTAGAAGAAGTGATTGCTTGAGTTACTGTTACCTTCCTATCAGCTGAAAGCAGTCTTGATATCCACTTTTGACCTCTGGCATCAATAAGTGATCAGAGAACTGCCGCTCACCGACTATTTTCTCTTCTTCTGACTATCCTCTGTAAACAAGATGGTTGTCTGGGAAAATCCCAGTAGTTCAGCAGTTTCTGAAATACTCAGACCTGCCCCTCTGGCACCAGCAACCATACCACGTTTAAAGTCTCTTAAATCACCTATATTCCTCATTCTGATGTTCAGTTTGAACCTCAGCAGGTCCTCATTTTCCACAGTGATGCATGCACACACACAAGACTAAAAAAAGACCTATATAAAACCTTTCACTGCTATCAGACCAGCACAAATGAGTTGTCAAACCACACCTATATTCAACTGCAACCTTTACACTGACCTCATTTACACACCAGTTTCATGGTCACTTCCACCTCATCAGCTGTCCCCAAGGTTCCACTTGGTCACAGTGACACACATATACAGGAAAACAATAAAAGAGAAAATAGGGTTGGTGCAGTATTTAATATGTTTTTATACTCAGGATAAATATACTTTTATACTAGCGGTTACACATAGGTTAAAAAGTACTTGATAGGGGTTTAAGTTTATTAGACCTGTGGTTCAGGTCAATGCGCTCTGTAGGGCAATTGCTGCTGTTAGCTTTAGCAGCTTTGTTATCGCGCCTTTGAAAAATAAAAGGAGCCAAATGACAAAAACCGAGAAGAATTGGACAAAACATTCCACACACACTGAACCTGAAAAGGGTCAAATAGGATTCCTGACCTCATAAACTCCCAAACAGCTCACACATGCAAACACATTTCTACTCAGTCTGCTCTGGGATGCTGAGCTGGGAGAAGCTGCTGATATGCAGCGTTAAAGATTAGCCTGCGTCAGATCAAGGAACTGTGATCTGCTGCCATTCTTGTGAAAACCTCCAGTGCTGACACAAGAATATGAGCAGGCCTTGGCTCAGGGAATAACCCACACTGTATACCGGCAGTCCTGCACTGGTCAGCAGATTATCCCTCGGGAAGAGGCTTGACCTCTGGTAAACCTAGAAGGCTAAATTCTCTCCACAGCAGGAGTTTTACCAGCCGAGGAGGGCACAAGAAAGTGATTTCAGGCTGACACATGTAAGGTTATATCTCCAAAAAACATCTGCTATATATAAAAAAAGAAGAAGAAGTGTAATATGCAACACTTGTTTTGTGAAAGGATTAAATTCCTGTGTAAGTGCACCATAGATCTGCTGAAACCCATATGACACAAAACTCTCTACACTGCTCAGCATGAGCTGAAACTCACAGGCACCATCACTGCTCCCAAATCACTGACATCACAGCAGCTTTAAGGACGAGGGGCTTTATCTTCATCAGGAACTGATTTACATGTGCGAAACTAAAGCACTTCCTGCTTCCGTCTGACCACATTTCAAGCCACCTGACTTTCTGATTTCATCTAATGTATTGTATTATTCTTCATAGAGGTTTACAGATTTCTCTCATGTGTGTTTCAACCTTTTCCACTGCAGATGTTTTCCTACATCAAAGGCAAAGCACCTGCTGTGGCATTCCTCCATCCGGCGGGGCTACAAGTGTAATATGGAAATTTTAACCCGAAGAGAACAATGAAAGCAGCAGCAGCAGCTTTATGTGGAGATATTTTTACTGACCTTGAAGCTACAGGGAAAATCATTGTGGAGTTTGTGCTGACTAAATTGACAGAGATTTTAATCAGTCCAAAGCAAGACAAGAGCAAATGACGTTGTAATACGAGTATTCAGCAGATTTGAGGTGAAAAACATAAATGAATAAACAGAGGAGAACACGGGGAGGGAAACATGTGGTTCGGATTCAGGCTCAATGTTGCAGCTGTTTCTTTTTTTTTTTCTTCAAATCATAGAAACAAAACAAGTCCAGGAAAGAGCCTGTATGTAAAAGATGGAAGGCATCACAGTGATGTTTGCATTATGTAGCATCAAACTGACACATCCAATTTTGTGACTCTAAAAATTAGCAAAACTTCAAAAGTGAACTTTATATTTTATCCAAAATAATCTGAAACTAGTGACTGGATCCAAAATTTAAACACAGGGCCCCCCCCCCCGTGTTTCATCCAACTTCCAAACACATTTGCAAAGGAAAACAGAGCATCTGCTTTATAAAACAAAACCAAACAAGGAAAATTAATGCAATGTTTGTTTTTGTAAAAAAGCAAAAAATCCTAATTGGAAGTCAAATCAGATTACTTGGCCATCCACACTAGTGACTATTTCAATGATGTCTTTAGACATAACTACAAAATCAGTTTGTAAAAGCATAATCTTACCTGGTAGGCATCGGAGCCCAAACAGATCTCGACTCCTCGCGTTTACCCCGGTCTGACTCAGCATCCTCTCCTGAAGGCAAAGACAGCAGACATAAACATCATTTAATAGGAGGAAAGCCAAACAAGCTCTGTACAAACGTAAAAATATACCTGCACGTACGAGGCTCATTTTATATTTAACCCCTTCATTAGTTGAAATGAACCTTTGTCCCATATTTGCTCAGATAACCAACCAGCTCCTCAGCCCACAGAGTTCATCAAATCAGATAAGCAAATAACCCTCCTCACCAACACTTTACAGAGACCCTAAACACCACACTGGCAATGAAAGTTTTCTACTTTTGAAATGAATAATCTATTTCTGACCTCGACCACAAACTGTTTACACGAGAAATCCAAATGCAGACAAAACAACAGCGAGGCGACTCCTGGTGGGAGCATCGCGTCACCTCCGGCCTTGATTACATTTAAACCATGGCTCTGGCCGACGCCCTCATTAAAGTCTGACTCTCAGTCTCAGTGGACTTGTTTTCAAAGACAAAGAAACAAAGCCAACCGCACAAAGTCCCATGATTCTTAATTTCCATGTTGCTTTTCTGTTTGTTCCTGCTTTCTCTGGTCTCACGTACTTGAGCAGGACTGGGAGCAGAATCCAAGCCCACAGAGCCACTGAGGTTTCTATAATCAGGCCGTGAGCTTACTAGCACACATGCTTCCACTTAACTTTGCTACTAACCCCCCTTTGTGAAGGCCATTTACATTTATCGCCCATAATAAGCCGAGGTCTGCAATGTGAGAGGATGGTATGATTATACAGGTGGCAAAGAAAGCTTTAAAATGGTACAGAAACAGAGGAAAGGCCCAAATTTACATTGCAGAGCCTCAGATTTCTCTCCAAACACTTCTGGCTGCGTTTGGCGCACAGTGAAACTATTAATCACCGTTTAATGCACCGGCTTTATCGTGAAAAGACTCCGAGTCAGCAAGGAGGCGCGAACAATAACAATGAATCCACTCAGTCGCCTGTGTTATGCTAACAATTTTGCAGTGTGGTGAATTCTGTTTTAGCGGCCTGCTCGTGAAAACCTGACGCTGTAAGCTTTGTGGGCCTTGATGAAAAGAAGAAACTGGGAGCGCTTGACAAAGAGGACCTTTGCTCCCTGTGAAGGTTGTAAAATCACACATCATGGCTCTGACTTTTCTGTCTTTCTGCGAGAGCGTCTGGCTGTCTCTGTAGTAAAAAACCCACAAATTGTGCTGCTTGGTACCGATGCTTTTAAATCCATGCGTATGTAACATGTGTGCACGGCTCCATGTTAGCCTTTGGGGGTGTGGCTACGAACGCTTACGCGACATATTGTGTTTTTAATCGAGGCAGTAAATCTGTGAACTTACACAGATTTACTGCGTTAACAGAAACATATTGTGGAAAAACTGGTTAGAAGTATTTTTATTACAATGCTGGTGATTTGACTTTGTGGGGATAAGCTTTGCTTACTTCACAGAAATCTTTGCCTTTCCCTGTTATTTTTGGCCATTTCACCAACAACAGTTTATTATAAGGCTTCAATTAAATTAAAACCCAGTCCTGGGGCAGACCAGAGCCTCTTTTGGTGAACACTAAGATGTATTGTGTATATACCAGAGTCATCACTGCCTGATTCAAAATCGGCCTTTGGGAGGCCCATTTATCCGTTTTACCCTTTTCCTGTTATTTCTGGTCATTTAATAAAAAATATTAAATTTATACCTGAGCTAATGAAGCCTCACATGGTTTTTCGTTTTCGTGTTATCAGATTCACTACTTTTTAAGGTGAGTAAATGAAACCTGTTGCTTGTCTTATTGCCAGGCTTTTCCTGGCTCAAACTGAGTGCTCAGGGAGTTGCTGTGCGTGTAAGCGCAACTGTTTTCCATATAATCAAGTCAAAGAGTATTTATTATCGGTATTATTTTGATTAACATGCATGTTCCTATTATTCACAAAAAGGTAAATATTTTGATCACAGCTGTGGTGTTTTTCCTCAGGAAACCCGAAACCTTTTGACATTTCTTCAGCAGGAAGAACTCCTGCGTGTGCACGTGTACTGTAGCTGTTAACTCAAAGTTTTGGTGACGTTTTGAAAACAGAACAATAAAATACTACGAGCACTTAATGATGTCAAGTTGGAAAATTTCTTGCTTTGAAATCAAAATCCAGACTCTTAAATCTCTAATAAAACAACAGGAATCAGCTAATTGCAGTTCTCCCTGCAAATATTTTCCAAAAGATCATAAATATGATTATTTTCACCCATTTTACGAGCTAAACTAAAATGAATAAAACTGTCTGCTAGGAGACCTCGCTAGAGAAAAACAAAAGTTAGGACACTAAAGTTTTTTTTACAAGCCTTCGTTTGTGCCAGAGCATTGTTCTTTTTTTTTTTTTCCATCTGGCTTTAAAATGTCTGCACATTCTTTCTGTCTCTCCATCAACACCCACAGAAAACCCACAGCTGGATTCCTTATTCCCCTTTAAATACATCAAAGATATTCATTTATTTCTCAAGTCTACATGTCCTCACCGCGAAAGGCGAGTAAACTCACTTTAATAACAGCAAAACACAAGGTGAAGCGCCGGCTGTGATACGAGAGGAGAGGAATGAATGATTCCCACTTTTAGAACATGTGAAATGCAGAGAATTTAACCTTCACAAGCAAGTTTTGCACAACCAAGGCAAATCAGGAAGAGATAAGGAAAACTGAGATAATGTCTACTTTAACTTAAACATACTTTGACCACAGTAAGGCCGCCCTTAAATCTCGGACTCACGTGTCACTTAAAAACCACATTTCCAGGGCCGTGTTTCTGCTGACATGTCCCTTTTGCTTTCATTGTGTGGCTTTTGAATACCCTACTATATCACTTTCATTGCCCACCCCCACCCGTCTCCCTCTCTGCCCCACTTTTGCCCTCCTCAAACTCCCTCCCTCTTACTCTCGGGGACTGTGGCCAGGGCTTATTGCAGTTTCCATTGCTCATGGCTTCCCTTTGCTACTGCAGCCAGACTTCTGCAGTAAGCGTGCCTTGTTCCTGGGTCTGGAACAAACTTCTTTCCCCAAACACGTGGCCAAAATCACGAGGGAACAAACTTATTTTTTGGTAGACATACATCTCATCATGTTCCATTTTCACTCCCTATATTTAAACTGCTTACCGCATCTTAAAAATTATTTTAATTTGCATCACTCTGAGGAGTCTCTGCTTCACCAAAAGTCTTGAATGGCGATCTAACCAGTCCAAAAACAATGATGTTGAAGTTAAATATCCTCAGTTGGTGGAGAAGGAATTTTATTTGCAATCTTTTACCAAAACATACAGTTAAAATTTGGACTCTATTGTTAATATGAACAATCCTGGGTCTATTTTGAAAGCTACCCCCACTGTGTAATGCCTGGCTTATAGCACACGCACATTAGCTTTTAGCCACCATTCTCCCACAGCCTGTTTATTTATATTGTGCTTTTCATTTCCTTGCATGAATGAGGGAAGTCACATGGCATTGTGACTCGGAAGGAAAAATCAGGACGTGATGCAGTTTTGCTAAACAGGGACCACTTTGAAGTGTTTTTCTCGGCAGACATAAAACAGAACGTTGGATTTGCTTTAGAGCTAGACCTGTGATATTTTACTGTAGATGATACCACAGAAGCAAAAGATCTGATAGAATCACACTCAAAAGGAAAAACCTGAAGGGCAACCAACCTCTGTGGAAATGCACCAAGCCTTTACTAAATGCTGACAAACAGCAGAATTTCAGCCAAAGCTCCATTTGATCTTAATAAAAGGAAACACAGAAATTAGAGAAACTGTTTATTAAATATATTAAATTATACATCAATATTTATCAATCTTTAATGAGCTGGGCATTCTAGTGGTTAATATTTAATATTTAATGTGGAAATTGATGCATCGGCCTATAGTGAACATCCAGTTTAACCCATTTCTGTAGATAACCTTGAAGCAATCATTCTAAATCTTTTATCATGACTGTCTGCTAACAAGACTTTGTTATATATATATATATAAAAACACTGTCAGTGTAGACATAAAAACACTGATAATAACGATGTGTTTATGGTGTCCCTGCACCAGGAATGCATTTCCTACATCAAACAGCGGCCCCCACAAAGCAAGTACCATAACAAACCATATGCATACAATTGGATGCACTGTCAAAGTCCTCCCACAAGCAAATCTCACTTCACCAAGCCCAAGCCCCACTTACTGAGCTGAGCCAACCAATTTAATTTTTATTCAAATTGTGACTTTTGTTCGAAATCATTATTAAATCAGGATAAATTTGTTCCTTTTCTGCACTCATGAATATGAAGCTCTTGTCTTTTGAATCAAACCAACTCCTTCCTTCACAGCAACGCCTCCATCTTTCCATAACAGCTCAGACTCACTCACAGTTTAGTAGAGCTCGGGCTGGAAAGACGATCTTTCCACAGAACAAGTAAATTCCAAGAAACGTTTCATTGATTAACCTGTGATCAGGATCATTAAGGCAGCAGCTGCCTCTGACTGTCTCCAATATCAGCTACATTTAAACTGAGATTATGGTTTTTGATGTAACTGAGCAGCCCAAGAAAGACCAACAACTTCAATTTCAACGGTCACAGGACATTTTTTTTTTTACCATTAATGGGACGGTAACTAAAAAATGTTTGACGCTTGACTTGTGGCTGATGTCCAGCCCTGATGTCCAGTGCACTTCAAAATGTAACGCTAATTTACACAACGGATACAGTTAGCCAAGAAAGCGATGATTACACATTTTTACTAAGATCATGTGCAGATATGCCCTGACACTGCGGTGAACTCTGGAGCTTCGATCAAAGGTTAATGTTAAATGTTTCCAGCTATCGGTTGTACTTTGGAAAGAACTGCGGGTTGGTAATTGGTTTAAACAAACCATTGTGTCTCCACTACGATTTGTAATGTGTCTTGAACTTTGACCCTCAGCTTGAATAAAAAAGAAAAAGAACACAGATGGTCTCTCACTATATCTACCTCTACATTATTCCCGTCTGGCTGTGGTAGACTGTCAGACAATGACACACTGTCAGATCGGTACGGTGAGGCTCAAAGGTCACACAAAATGAAAACAGTGCTTTGGTTATGATGGGAGAGCAGAGCAGTCAACAGATTTGTGAGATTAAATGCCAACTTTAGACAAACACTGATAGTCCTTGACATTTTACCAGATCAATAAGATTCACCTCTTAAGTCACCATCACCCGTATGCCACTAACTTAGCAATGATCAGATACCAGGTAACTTCTGACGACTCAACCTCTGAGCGCAGCAATCATAGGATCCTTCTGTGGAGTCAGCAGATACACTTCCTGTTCCATGCTTCAGTCATAGGTTTGAATGAAGTACGAGAAAATAATCCATCCATCTATTTTCTCCCGCTTATCCACTTCAGAGTTGTTGGAGCCTATCCCAGCTACCACAGGACAGGGACAAGTTACCTATGTTAGCAACAGCTGGGCTAATGAAGAGAGACAGACAACCATTCGCACTCACATTCACATCTTTAATTAAAAATGATCAATTAATCAATCCACACTAATGGATTAATAACTGAGAAAAGGAAAAATGACTCAGACAATAGCTCTTAGTTACATGACTGAATCTCTGCAAACACGTTTGTCATGGGCTCATCACACTGAAGGATTATCTGCACGCAAGCAAAACCCACCCAAATGGACTGATCAATCAATACATGGACTAAAAGCAAAGCCAGAAAGCCTCCAGTACCAAAAACATCTCTCTGTGCAGATATCTGTTTATAGAAACCAGACAAACATGAACAAACGACAGAAGCAGCCCTGTCACAAGCCCTGAATGAAATCTGACAGCAAATGTCATCAGTCGCTACACTTCCTGTCAGAGGATCCCTGACAACACTCTTCATTTAAGGGAGGGGAGGGCTGCATGGCCACTAGACAGATGACTCGGTGACTTAAAGGTTATAAGTCTGATGCGCAGTGGCCAGCGTGCCCATCAGCAGCAGCACATCCTCCGCCTGGTCTCTGCAGCACTCTCTCGTCTCTCTCTAGCAGATTAATGTCTCAAATGGCTTAAATGAAATACCAGCGTTGGATATTGAACATTATCCAAGTGTGACAGTTCACCACTCGTGTGTGACATTATCACAGTCACTCCATACAGTCAAAGAGACAAACGACCGAGCCTCTACAAGCCAAGCCTCTCCGTTAGCGAATGGTGCCGCTAGTTAATTATCACCCAATGCCAGATCAATACCCCTTCTAACCGGACCATAAATCTGCTGTGGGGTTAAGAGGAACCCATTGTTATGCTCTGTTTAAGCCGTGGGAGCATCTGCAGCACAGAGGCTAGTGATGAATGTGTTGCCGGGGCCCCGTGGGAGCGGGTGTGGGTGACTGTACTGCTTTGGCCCACTTCTATCGGGGCTGAGATCTTAAGCCACTCTGAATAGCGCTCAGATGATCCGTCCTCTGGCATTTTTGATTCTGTGGAGCTTTGTGGTGTGTGCCTTTCATGCTGACTGCTTCAAAGCTGGCTGGGAGATGCAGATAGAGTGAACTCAGGGGGAATGCGCAGCCAAAACAAGCTTGAATATGCCTTTTATTCTGTCAAGATGCAGGCCTGCGCATCCTTGTAGCATTTAAGCGCTGCTGTTGTTTTCTGTTTCACTGAGCTGAAACTGAGACTTTAAACTAGAGGTGAGGGAGCTTTTTCAAATCTGTGGAATGATTAAATTCACTTTAGAAATTCACAAACTACTCCTACATTTAAGTCTTTGCTCAAGATTAATTTTTACTCTTCAGCCTTTAAGTCAAATTAAACCTTAGACAGGAAGCTGCACTTAAAAACTGCACTAATAATTACAGGAGATCTTTGTTAACGCTGGTTTTACATGTGCTGGAAATATAAAGTTGACCTTGACTTTCATCTTTCAATCTTCTTGGTTCAACTTTTAAATTTAATATTTGCACTAATTAGCACAGTTTCTGAGTGCAGCTTCATACCAGAGATCGCCAGCATTAGTTGATAAATTAGGACGTCACAAACTCCCTTTGGTTAACACATTTTCCTCCCAAGCAAAAGATCCCACTTAGACTGCAGTAGGAGACACAAAGCCAGCCCCGTGCACTCCCAGTGCATGTTGATAAATCAGTACCAAATTGAATATGCAAATCTATCCACGATGGCGACCCCTCAGAAATAAGGGAGCAGCTGATAATTGAAAAGATAAAAGATAATTGGGGGAAAAAAAACAAAACGATTATTTATCATCTGTCTTTCTTTGTTCATTTTTGTCACAGAGATGCTCTTTTATCCTCTAAAACCGAACCTCACTCCTCACAAGTCAAGAAAACCGACATTAATATTTAATTCAGTGCTCTGGAAGCACTTTGGTTTTAATTCATTTTTCTTAAACGTTAAATTCATTATGTTTCAAAAGTCACACTGTTGTGTTAAGTATTTATAATCTCAATTCTGATGAAAATCCATGTGTGATTACGGTTTGTTTGCCTTTTGCAACACACCAGGATTCAAGAAGATTAAACGTCCAAACGGCAAAGCCATCTGGTCCGAGATGAGCCCAGGGTTGGATTCAGTTTTTTAAAACCAATCTTAACACATGCTCATGGCACTGAAACATAAGAGTGTGTGGGTGGCCTCTGCACAGCCTCTACATTTACAGTAACTCAGAGTAGTAGTGAGCTGAGGGTATGAAATGAATAAAAGCATTGAAGCTGAAGTTAAGATACGTTAATTTCCTAAATCTCAGGCACATGGGGTTCAGGCGGGGGGAATGTGATGATTCCTGAAAGTCTTGTTCTGAGGAAATCAAATTCAAATGTCTTGAACCGCAAAACCACTGTCTCCATGGTGACAGCCAGATGTTGTGCAGCGCACATCACCTCCCCACCCGACTCCACATGCAAGCCTCGCTTGAGGGCAGAGTACAGGCATCTGTTACCATTTCCCCCTGCGGCTGCTGAAAATAACCGAGGAGAGACAGGCAACACAAAGACGCAGCCAAGAGTCTGTTCCCGAAGGAAAAAGGCGGATCCTGACGCATTCATACTGCCTGTGTGTACGCACAGCTTTGTGCTGCACATCAAACCAACGGCCTCTTCAAATCCCCACCCCCTCTGGAGCTCCTAAATGGGGACAGCATCAAAAAAAAATTACCTTTACTGTGTCAAAGCCGTTCATTACAACATCACGTGACCAGGAAATTATCAACAGAGACCAAAGAAGGAGGAAGGGGGCCACAGGAAGCCAAAATATTTCGCCAGAACTAAATACAGTGGAGAGAATTGACCTAGTTGACTAAAACCAGCGTTTCCCAAATGAGGCGGCTTTTGATTTTGTGACAGTCATAAATTATGATGGAATTGCTCCGTTTTTTTATTATTTATGCATGTAACAAAACAAAAAAAAAGAGAGAAAGAAATCCCATTTTTGAGTTCCTAAACACAAATTTTGCACACGCATCAGAAGTGCTGGAAATTTACATAGTTCATGCACCCCGACAAAATTTCAACAAAGTAGCCCCAGAGCTGTATTTTGCATACATGTGTGCAAAAGTAAAATTCCAAGACATAGCCATCATCTGAACACAACAGGAAGTCTGCCATTTAACGTGCAATTCTGCTGCCATTTCTGCCATTTCCAGGCATTATATGTTAACAAGCTCATTCTAGAGATTTAATCAGATCAACCTTTAATCAGCTCCATCAGCCCAACGATGCTAAACTGCAAAGCCTTTGAGTTTTCATTGAAGAGCATATTTCCAGCACCATGACGTAAAGAAACTGACTCATTCATTCTCTAATCTGCCCCAAGCTTCAAACGCTTGATAAGAGTGCGGACTTGGAGGTGTTTACATGCTAATTTTGAGTCACAGTCATACTGCAACAGGAAATAAGCATTCTGTGATAAACAACATGCTTATGGGCTACATGACATTTTGCATGTTGGTTGTACACGAGATATAGCAACACCCTGCACAATTAATGGCTGTTCTCACCACAAAGTGGACACACAACGTGTTTTGTAAAGCAGATAAACACATATTTGGACTCTGTACTTGAGTTATTCAAGTAAAAGTCTGGTATTTTTAAGAAAGTGATTCAAGGCTGCAGGATCAACATGCATTACCTAAAGTAAAAGTACTCATTATTCAGAATGATCTAAATTACATCATTGGATCATAATTACTGATCTGTACAGTACTTTAATGTCGTTTTAGCTACCTATAATTAATGATATACTAGTAAATTGATATTTTTAAAAATCTGCAAAATAATAACAACTTCCTTAAACTTTCGAATAAAAGGTACTGAGTACAAAATGCACTATTTATGTCCAAAGCACTAGAAGTAAAAAGCTGCATAATACAGAATTTGAAATAACCTATTCTAGCATATCCCAAACATATCTCAAGCCAGAAGCTGCAATCAGCTTTGGGCAAAGGGACTTTTATATGTCCTTTATTAATCCAGGTAAAAAGTGTTTTTTGAAAACGGATTAAAACAGAAACTGCAACAAATAGACCCCTTACAGCCCCGACAGGACTGGATTCATAATAAGGTAAGTATAATAATGTAGTCATATAGATAGAAAAAGGTAATTTCTTTTTTTCTATATATAAAACCCTCTGTAACGCCCGTATCTACAGCACTTTTGGCACATTCATATTTCAGGATGGACCTGTGGCCACCTCATGTCCCAATCTGTGGACACACCCCTGTAGGTGACCTTTAATAGTAAACAAAAGCAGGCTGAAACGCAGCTCTCTGACGTTAATGATGAAGACCATCTGCACCGTTTGTCTTTATGTGCTACAATTTAATCCCCACACCAGAATCCCAGAGGTGATTAAGATTCCCCATCCTTTCACTGGCCTTTAATTAGGTGTGCAGCCAACGATGGTGACACGATGTACCCTTACTGTAATTATAAATCTCCTTGTTATCCCCACAGTGGGAAGCAGAGGCAGCCTTTGCTCGTTTCCCCCCCTGCAAAGCTCCAGCTCTGAGCGGTGAACACTCCTGAAGAACCTCTGAGCAGGGACTGCAGATTTTTGGTTGCAACCTGACTACATGACTGTACATTTATAGCTCAGTTTGGTGAATGACGGTCAGTGTTTCCTGCATGGTGACACTGCCTGCTCTGTGGCCTGTGAGGTGTTTAATCACGCAAGGAGTGCTGATGAGTTATAGCACTGCGAGATCAACTTAAAGAGGTCAAACCTGCTCTAAAAAAACCAGAAATCAAGGCGATAATTGCGTGCACCATTCATACTGAAGCTACATGCTGCAGGAGAGAGCCCAAAACAAGTGTAGAAAAGCTCCGTGGTGAGTGTGAGAAAGACAGAAGAAGGAAAACGAGCGGTCACAAATGAAAGGATCAAAAAACCTAAGCCTGTATCAGTGAATAACAAAGCCGTGCCGGAGCGTTGTGACCTTACCTTGATGTCTGGGAGCATTTGTCTCACTTTGAACGTGGTTTTAGATCCTGTCAACATTTTTCACGACGGCTCAACTCGCACTGAACTGAAGAGCAGGAGCGGACTAAAGCTCGCAGAGTGGATCAAAAAAATCTGTGTTGTTATGAGCTGACGGTCGCGACGTTAGCGCTCTCCTCTTCCCATGTTCAGTCGTTAAAACGCGAAAGAAACGTCCGGGGGCGAGCAGCTACGCTCGGCTAGCCTGTATCACCGGCTGCTGCTACAACTGAGGTGTTCACTGTGGACACGCAAACTATTTTCATCGCTGTTGTCACTGACAGCATCTGAGACTGTGACCACACCAAATATAAAAAAAAAAGCGAAAGCACAGCCTACTGAACTAAGACCGTGAGGACTCTCTTATGAAGTGGCGTGACGGAGAGATGTGTTCACCGTTAACTGGGGATTTGCTGCCCATTGCGTAGCGCTCTATTTGTTTATGCCTTCGCCATAGTGAAACACACCGGTGGAAAAAACAGAAAAGCCAAGCGCAGCAGCGGTGTGGAGCTTCTTAAAGGCACAGGACATCTTTACTGCCAAATGGAAAGTTAATAAGGGAGGGAAGAAAGACTGTGACAGGAAGTTTTGTCATATTCCTTTGAACAACCGTTTTACCTACTTTCACATAACCCCTTGAACTCAACACAGAGATATCGTGGTAGAAATGTGAAAACTGGAGTAAAGTGATGACAAGTAACACGCTTAACTTCGTTTTTCATGACTCACAGACTACTTTAATCATATTTTAATATACTTTCGTCTTTTCTCTCTTCTCTTTCACTTCTTACCTTAACCAGTCGAGGCCCATGGTATTTTTCAGGTTAAAAAGGGGTTCTTCCTCCCCACTGCCATCGAGTGTTTTCTCATAGGGAAACATTTGATCATTGGGACTCTTTCTCTAATATTGTAAAGTTGTAAACTCATTAATATCTGTTCTTGTGAACTGGCATTATGTAAGTTAAAATGAATTAAATGCAATGGGCAAATGTAAAGCGGGAAAAATAATCTGTACTGACCTAAAAATATCTGTTAAAAATGAAACATTGGGATAAATTACATTACTGCTACAGTATCTATAATACTTTATGATAACCAGGACTCTAAGCATGGTATCAGGCCTCTGTTCTAACATCACAAAATGTGATTCTATCTTTAGCTCTGCTGTACCCAGACTACTTTAAATCTAATACTTTAAATCCAGTGTACAGTACCACATTGTGCCAACTCCCAGTTTTGTGTTTACCCATAAAAGTAGAACCAATTTTTAAATGTATCTTTAGTTATTTTGTCACTAGCACCTTGTGGCAAAGCACAAAATTTGTTTTATATTTCTTTATTTTAATCTGCAGAAAAAATACCAAAGACCGACATAAAATATTTTGCCACAACAAGGCGATTCCCAGAGAGCTAATAACTGAAGGCTTAATCTCACCATGGTAAAGTCAATTTTGAGGAAGCTGAGCAAGTGGAAGACAAAAGAAGTGACAGGTCTTGGTGCACCATGAAATACCACCCAGAAAAGATCTGATTGGCAACGGATGTGTTTTACAACTTGCCAATGATCCCAAACACACTGCAAGTACAGTGAATAAAAAACACACACACATACACAATGGGAAATTATCAGCCACAGATTGACCTTTCCAGAGTCCACACTTCAACATTATGGAAGCAGTGTGGGGTCATCATGACAAGGGCTACAACAAAAAGGCAGCCAACATCCAAAGAAGAACAAAAGAAATATTCCTCAAGAATACCTAAAGAAATTACAAAAAAATCTGCCTAGTTTTGGCCTGTATACTGTGTTTCTGTGTATGTTTACACATGTCAGTGGAGTATGTCCATGAGACACATGTTATAAATGTACCAGCTGTTCTTTAAATATGTGTAATTTCGCAAGAAATAGTTATTTTAAGAAAAGAAGAAAATACATCAGTATTGCAAACTTCTTATTAGGGTTTGTGTTTGTGCACCATAGTGCCAAAGATGACCTCTGTGTGTGTTTATTTTCATACAGATGAAAACTGTTTTAAGTTCATATGAAGACAATTCGACTAGTTTGGCCTTAAATGTTTCCAAGAAAACAATGAATGAATCACATTTGTCAAGTTCTTTGGTCTGGAAACTGTAGCAGAGCCACTGAGCCAACATCTATTAAAAAAAAAATAGAAATTAATCTCTCTGCTGTTAGAAACCAGAAAAAAGAAGAGAACAATCCTGCTAGTTTACCTTCTTTTTGTATCCTTTTCTGATCCTGTTGCAGAGTCCTCTTCTCTCTCATCCAAACCTGAGCAAATAAAGCGTCAGTCTCTCTTTCAGACAAACAGAAAACCTATTTAGAGGAAATTCCTTTCCAGCGAGAACAGGGAAAGTCTGAATAGTGTAGAGCGACACTGAGCCCTGCTCAACAGGTGGGGAGAACGTGTCCCTGTGAACTATAATAGAGAGAGGTCTGGATTTTTTACCACATGGGAAACTGTTCAATATTACATAAGGGTCTCCGATTTCTCTGATATATAAAACAGTCCCAGACACAGGACCGTGCATCATCTGAGCTGGAGTTATTCAGCGATGTATAATGCAGCAAGGTTAAGATGAAACACACAAGTATTAACACAATGAAAACTGCTGAGTTTATTCTGTTTCAGTGAAATCTCTGTGTTTCTTCTAAACTACTTTAATAAACTCCTGATAAAGTGAGTGGTCTGAAACTGCGTGGGTCTTTTGTACTTACACTCAGGGGTGGGAGGGATTTGGTGCCCTGCTTTTGGAGGATGTTTTCTGGGAGCTGCCCAGTTATAGGAAAACTGTAAACCCCGACTGTATGAACTTAGGTTAATGACAGAATACAAAAGAAGAAATTTCTGTGATTGCAATCATGATCAATTAAGAGTACAATATGCCAGATTTTTAGCTCAATCAGTAAAGTGACGCAATAATGTTAAAAATGCACTTTTTTTTCTGACTAAGACTCAGAAGAAATATTGATTTTAATAATGATTTCTGATCATGCTGATGAAAGCCACGCGCTAAAACAGGGCACTCTAAGAATAAGTTGTTTTATGTAAGTGTTGCAGAGTTTTGGCTTATTTTTCCTTCTTTATGTACCTTAAGTAGGTTTGTGCCAGAAACTTCTATTGCTTTAAAGGTGTTTGGGACCATCCTTAACGACCCTCTGCCCCTTTGAGTCAGTTGTACAGTTGATGTGGTTCATGAATCTGAGTGGGATGGACGCCTCTTTGGTGAGGTGAGAATGACTTGTTGATGACTGTTCTGTGCTTGGTCCCCCAATTTAGGTTTAAGGTGTATGGACTCAATTCTGCAGTAGCTCTTCAACATTATGGATTCATTTCATAGCACAAACTTTGTGGCTTTACCTTTTACAACTAAAGAATTTGGAGATTTTTCACAAAAGAAACTTTGCTTATGAAAAGCACATGAAAGAGAAAACAAAGCTTTCTTTAATACAATGAGAATTTATTCAAACGGTGCAAAAAAATTAATAATTATAATAATAATAACAACCTAACATAAAATCTGATGTTCTTTCTGTCCAGATTGCACTGTCACACAGCCTTAGAGCTCTCCTCTCAAAACTAAAAGGAAAAAAGAAAAATATTTATTCGATAAAAATAAAATAAAATAAAACCAACTAAAACACCAGGACAGCTGAAATTAAGCTCAGATAATGCACAAATTTGGTAGAATGTTTTGCCATTTACATGCAACATTTTCAGTCCCATGCAACTCAAAAGTATTCCATGTTAATGTTTCTGAGGAGGAATCTTCTGCTCTCACAGAAACGACAGTGTCAACGATATAGAAAAATATAATCGGATCGGTTTTGTCACCAAACTAATTCTGAGCCATTTCTCTTCTGGTTTGGAGGAAATGAGCTGGGTCAATATCACCTGGCACAGGAAATGGTTGCTGCAGCAAATAAAACCTCATTTACAAATTAAAGAAGAAAAAAAAAAAAAGGCAATAAAATAAAAGCCAGACTGCTAGACAATTAGCCATGTGAGAAAGAACATCCTAAAATCATTTCAACTAAACATTCCACAAGGAACCCTATTTAAAAAAAATCTCACTATAAATATATATTCTCGAATTATTAGGTCAGCATTGAGGAAATTAGTTTGCAATGAGAGAGCCTCGAGTATGAAAAGGCTCGTCTGCGGGGTCACCTTCAACAGCCAAAATGTCTTTATTCCTAACGCCAGTTATACCCCAAATACAGCCTCTTACAATCCCGACCTGTTTTCATGTCCAACAATATACATTCTTACCCTTTAAAAACACTGTAAAACTTTGGGCTTACAAAAATAACTCCGAACATATTCATACATCCTCTCACTGTTTTTTTTTTCTTCAATACAAAAAAAGTGTTCGTAGCCTGTAAAGTCTGATGTTTTACATGTTTCTGAGGCATCCATGTCATTGCAAAAAAATTAAATTGAAAAAAGGTTTGTAAGCTAATTATTACTATGGAGGGAAGGAAAGGGTATGCACACATACACATAAAAAAATAATTAAATTTAAAAAACAAAAAACAAAACAGGCATCAGCACTCAGAGAAACGCTTGCCGGTCGGGTCTCATCTCAATGAAAACAAATGCACTTTCATGAACACATGATGACACACAAACACAGCAAATGCCTTTTGGGAAAGAGCGAAACGTCAGTGTTTTAATGTTGTTAAAGCTATAAAGCACAGCAAAAAGAAAAAAGCTGAAGAAATTCTGGTCCTTTGACCAGCATTAGAGAAAATACTGTGTTACACAGAGTGAAATTAAGCCTGAAGAAATTAGTCAGAAACATTTGGTTTTTGTGTGTTTGCAGGTTTGCAGGAGAGAAAAGTACAAACAAAGAAAAACGAAAGAAGGGCGCCCTCGTTTGGAAGAGGCAGTGTATTGCAGACTGAATTGTGCTTCTCTAAAGCCCTTTGCAGACACCCTGATCCTTTTCTGTAAAGGTCACAACAGCAAATCTACGAGGCCAACTGCCAGTTGAGGTTTAGGTTTAGGTATGCTTTCTTTTGAGGCCGGTCACGCGGGAGCCAGCTGTGCTCCAGCTGCAGGTGAGGATTACTGTATTCTTTTAGGTTTAGTAAGTAATGTGGGAATTGTACTAAAATGAAAACATTGACTGACACTAGCTCAGCTCATCAGAGAAAACCAGAAACACAAATTACAGCCACGTCACGACATCTCTGACTGTGTTACTTATTTGATACTTCTTTCTTTACTCAGTCCAGAAGAGACAGACCTCTTTCTCTGAATCTGATGTGGCGGTTCAGACTGCGAATTAAACACAGTCAGACTTCTCGAGCTGATGTAAAGTATTTTGCACATATGGATGTACACAGTGGATCTCTCCATCAGTGTCGCCAGTGTTAGAAAGCAATAACAGCATGATGTCAAGTATCTCACGTCTGAAAAGGACAAGAGTACAACAACCAGAGTTGCTCTGTCAAAGTTAATCACCATAGCTTAATTACAGGGGGAAATAATAAATATTAGAAATTAATTTGTCAACAACTAAAACAGTCTTAAAGGAAAAAAGAAGAAGAAAAAAAATCAAACTGAACACTTCATCAGACTCATGAAATAATTTGCTGAGTTTTGGGTACAGAATTTGTGAAAACTGCAGGCAAGCAGTGGATACTTGAAGTCGGCCTCTTGGTTTGCAAATGCTGAAAAAAGGCAACTGGGACACTGAGTGAGATGGTGACACCATCTTCTGCGTCCTGCAACGAAAATCTTCTGACCCGTGGTCTCTGACTTCCCAGAACCAGAGGTGGCAGTGTCTGCACCAACTAAAAACCAGTAAAGCTCTGAGTTCACAGACATCAGGAAAAGTGCTCAAATTTGTGCAAAAACAACCAACTTTGACAGACCGAATGCAAAAATAAAAAACAAAAACAAAAAAACTTCAGCAGAACCTCTGAATTTGCAGTAAATAGCCAAACCAATAAGCAGCTAATTAATCAGAACACCATATTAATTAAAATTTCAGGGGAGACCACATAAAACATGTTTTACATTTCTAAACCTTCAGAGAGAACAGAGGGAAAATATTATAAAATTAATATTTAAAAAAAAATAACCAGAATTTGTTAATACCATGTCAGTTTCTCACATCCAGGCGAGTGTTTGTGTCAGTTTGCATCATGGAGAGAGAAATCGCCACTGATTAACGCAACATGTTTGGTAACAAAGCCATAAATTTTCTCCTAAAAATCCCAAAATGTGCTTACGGTACTCATGTTCAACTAAATTAAGTTATTGACTGTTGTCTCCAAAAATCTGCTGTTCTGAACGTTAAGTTTCATCTCACATTTCACATATTATTGCATCTCGAGGCCACACAAACATCAACCATTGTAACAGGAAACAGGAAGACCCGAGTACAAAAAGAAAAACATTCCAACAAACAGAAGAAATACTCTGGACCGGGACAGTACCTTACCATCGTACTATGTTTCTATCTTGTCTTTGATCTATGATGCCTGGTCAATCATGTGACCTGGTCAATAGCTCTTAATATTAAAGAAAAAAGAGGGGGGGGGGGGCTGACATCTTCATAATCCAATTTACAGCATTGGACAAAAATGCAGATTTTTTTTAAGTGATAGTTACTTTGCCCGAATGAGTGCAGTGCAGAGCAGTCGTCTTAAACGCGTTCTGTAACATTAGCACCGCAGCAGCCTACAGAACGCTTATCATGAGCATCACACGACAGTTTCAGTGTGCATTTTATGCGACAAAAGAGGAAAAAAAGCAACTCGACGAGGATTAATTGTGCTGTTTCCCGAGGTACAAGCATCTAATGATAATAGTGTTAATATCTGTATCTGTAACACTGAAATCACCTTATAACCAGACGTGACTTCAAACATCCCTTAATGAACCAATCCAATCATCACAGAATAGAAATGGAGCAGAGACACTCACGCCTTTTCCGTTTGTGCTTGCATCTCTGTTTATGTTGTAGTGTAAGTATTACTTAGTGTGGATGTGTGTTCTGTACATGTATTGATGAGTGTCATGTATGATGCCTGCCATATACATTCGCTCCACTAGGAGGAGATAGTAGCAAGGCGTTCCAACTCCAAGACTTGAGGAGAGTTTGTAGTTCCCTCTCTCACGCGCGCACACACACAGACACACACACAGACACACACACTCGTACACAACGCCTGCATAAGAGCCACAGCAAAATGTAACAGAAGTGCAGTTTACTCTACGGTCTAACGTGACCCTGGCAGTCAAAGACCACCTTGTGTATCCTGTAGTTATGTAGCCTCACTTGGTACTTTCAACAGGTAATGACACGGCTAAGAATAAAAGATGAGGGAGGTGGTTGCCCTGTCCCTCGTCCATCCACAGGCTGATCCGCTCCAGTCGTGAAAAAGGCCACTCGTCAAATTCAAGCCACAACGGGGTCTGCTCAGAACCTGTGGATGGCCGGTTCTGTCTCCCTCTTCCTCAGCTCTTCCCGGTAACAGTAGGAGCAGTAGTTGCCCGTCTCGGGGTGTCCGTAGTAGTTGCAGTTGGGTGTCCGACAGCGGCTGGACTGCAGGCCGGCCAATCCGCTGGCACTGCCCAACGA
This sequence comes from Pundamilia nyererei, assembly GCF_000239375.1. Taxonomy (NCBI): domain Eukaryota; kingdom Metazoa; phylum Chordata; class Actinopteri; order Cichliformes; family Cichlidae; genus Pundamilia; species Pundamilia nyererei. Next base: position 1,395,789 of record NW_005187539.1, on the reverse strand, counting down.
GTAGTGTCTGACAGGGGGCTGCCCGTTCCGACAGTCTAGATTGGAGCTCATGTCCCGGAAGCCGTTGGTGTAGTTCCCAGTGGTGAGTTCAGCCCCGGGGTAGTCCGGTGGGTCGAATTCGGGGGGATATGAGGGTGCGAGGCGGGAAGGACTGAGGGAGGAGGGGCCTTGCGAGTTATTGTACTGGGGATGGGAGGGAGGCTGTGCAGTGGGGCCGTGCCGGGGGAGGGTTGCATACGAGGGGAGGCCAGGGTAAGAGATTGCCGAGGAGCCACCAGCTAGCTGGCGTCGATTATCAACGTAGCTATGCATGTGAAGATGCTGGGTCAGGGGGGCTGCAGGAAGAGGCTGGTCAATGAAGGAGGGCCTGGGGATGGGCACAACAGCCGAGTACATAGAGGGACTCAAAGGAGACAGCTTAAGCGTGTTGAAGGAAGGCGACGAGTTTTCCGATAGCTCCTCTTTGGGCTCGTAAGGCCGGTAACTTAGCTCTGAACAACCAACCACCTCCTTCTTGGGGGGTTGGAGGCTGTTAGCGATGCTTTTCCTCTCTGCCTCGCGGCGCTGTTGTTCCTGCTCAGCCCGGAAGCGCTCCTCTGCATCGGCGAGGTAACGCTGGATCATCTCCTCCTGGAAGGGCTGCCTGTTGCTGGTGGTGAGGAGGCTGGCAAAGATGAACTTCCTCTCCCCCTGCATGGCGGCCCGCAGGATGCCGAGGCTGACCTTCACATCGGCGCTGTACTTGTAGGGCTCGCTCTCAGTGCTGCTCCCACCACTGCTGCTCATGCTGCTCCCGGCTCCATTGAGACGCTCGCTGCCCGAGGAGGGAGAGCCTTTCCCAGAATCCTCAGAGGCGTGGGCAGAAGGCGAGCTATCCTTGCTGCCCTTCCTCCCTCTAAATGAGCCTTTCTTCTTCTCCCCACCCTCTTGCTTGGCACCTCCAGCTCCAACATTTTTTCCTGGCATCAGCCCACCCACGTTTTTCTTAAACTTGCTGCCCAGGCTCTTTCCAAAACTGCCAAGCTTATTGGCCACAGAGTCTGCCCTCTTCTTGTCTTTATCCTTGTCCTTCTCCTTCTTGGTTTTGTCCTTCCCTGCTGATCCACTGCTGGATGAACTAGATGAAGAGGAGGAGCTGTTCTTGGCCAAAGATCCCCCTCCATTGACTGTTGATCCTGTGGTTGTGTCTCCGTTGCCATTGGAGCTGCTGCTGACAGACTCCTTGTCCGATTCTCCGGAGTCAGGAGGCGACCGGGCATCTTCTCCAGCTGATGCCGTAGGAGACTCTGGCTGGGCCAGCGGGGCTTGCTGCAACAAACAAAGCAGAACAAGTTCTAGTGAAAAAAATTGCAGACCAGTAGGAGAAAATTATACAACTATATAACCAAGGTCCACCACATTTATGGCAGAAGAAAGGTATGAAGAAAGTGAAAAAAGTGATTCAAGAAGCTCTTTTTTGCTCCCAAATGCTGAAAAAAACATGTCCAGATGTCATTTAACTTCTACAAACACGACCTGCAGTGATGCAGTGACCGAAATCAGATAAATGCACCATTTTTCAGAAACTAAGCCATCACGTGGCTATCCTGTGGAAACAGAAAAACTCCCTCTAACAACACAGGGCTTCATGTAAGCTGCCATTCCTTGTAGCATAACCATGAAACTGCTATGAACTTGCTCGTCCGAGCTTCCTGACGTTACCACATGGGACACAAGAGGAGCTTTGTGATAGTGTTTACATGGCGTGACTTTTTGACCTGAACGGGCCACTGTTGTTTGTTTTCACATATACAGCAGTCAGAGGGAGAGCTGGCCCAAAGGAAAAGGAAAGAAATTCTGCTCTTGTTTGTAATAATTGAAGGAATTAACATTCATCACCAACCCCTGAAGCATTTATCTGATTACATCAGGATTTAGTTCCTTTTCTAATAACCCAAAACCAGATTTGTCTGGCAAAGTATTAAAGAAGTCTTCAATTCTGAGCCATCTTCCTCAGCTAACTTGTCAGCCATTTCACAAGAAGTGCTGGATTAAAAATCCTTACCTCGCATGGCAGGGGCAGCCAGGTGACCGTCATGTAGCTGTGCAACATCTGGAGCTTGGCCTCCAAAGAAAGAGCCACACTGGGTCGAAGGGGGAAGGAAAGGGAGAGAAAAACAAGGTAAAGTTCAGTGAGAGGGAACTTTCTGCCAGGGCTTCCTGTGCTAATGGAAAAGTAATTACTGTTGTTGTTTGGGTAGCCGATCACGTTATTTTTATATTGTAACAGCGTTTTTGTCATTACACAGACAACAGTCATGAGCTGGATTCTAAAGCATCATAATAACGGGCAGAAAAATAGATACAAAACAAGCTGCAAAGGGAAGTCAACAACAAAAACACAGCGGTGGAGAGAGATTTAGGTCTTACAGTGAGAACAAGATGTGAAAGCATAAAAACAGAACATAAGTTGTTTCATGTGATAAATGCCAGTCAGTTGCCTTCTTAGAGTGAACCTACATCTACAGCTATATCTATCAAATAAGGAGGTTGGCATACGTATAAGTGATCCCTGGTGAGCCTAAAGTTCAGGCTGCTGTAAATGTTCAATTTCTGATGGTTTTTTTTTTTTTCATTTTTGGTTCTGAATGATGTCATTAAGCAACAATGTCTCTAATATGGTCACCTCGGATACACAGCATTGTCGTTAATCATAAGAAAGCTGGGCAATACTTTTAATTGCTCATAAATAAACAGTAACAAGTAAATTTTGCCATTTAATGTAACATTCACTGTATTTTTTTTCTTTTGTTGTAAATTTGCCCTGTGAGATTAGTAATGTTGAGGAGATGCTTTTTAATTGCACCATTATTCGAATAAGTCAAGGAAATACTTATTTCTTGTCTTATTTCTTCTATTTTATTCTTTACTTGTGTGTGAATCTGCATACTCCATTTTTCACTTTCCTGCTGGAACACATGAATTTCCTTAATGAGGATAATAAAGGATATTTCTATTATTTCCATTTCTATTAATAACAGCATAACAACAGACTGAGGACAGCTAAACACTGCAGTGCATCTATAAATATAATTGTGGTTGGCTTTTAAAAAACTGAAATGTATATTACTATTACTTGTTTTACAAATATTAAAAAGACAGATGTCTTTTTCCCCCATGTTTTACAATCGTAAACAAGCAAATAGCTTCAAGTACGTGACATATACAACCGTGTGTGCATGTCATCAAAATCTGCCTCGAAGACTCGCCTCCATCTCACCCTGCCCCTAGCATCCTCCTCTGTCACGCCAACAGTCTGCATGTCCTCCGTCACTGTATCCATGAATCTTATCTGAGGTGTTCTTTTCTCCTCCTACCAGGCAGCTCCATGTACATCATCTGTCTAATATATCCACTGTCCCTCCTCTGCACATGTCCAAACAATCTCAGCCTTGCCTCGCTCGACCTGAGCCGTCCCTCTGATGCACTGACTTCTAATCCTGTCATTCCTGTTCACTCCAAGTAAAAATCTTAACATCCTTGGCTCGGCTCTGCCTCCTCTTTTTTTTCTTTTTCTTTTTAGTGCCACCATGACCAAACCACCCATCATAGCAGGTCTTATTACCATCTTGTAAACCTGCCCTTTCACTCAGATAAGCCATCTTTCTCACTGCCTATCAACTCACAATTAATGATGGGTATTATAAAGTGTGACCAAAAGTCACTTTAAAATAAGCTCCTGTACAAAATAAGGAATTAATCCAAACAGTGACTCATAGAAAGCTGCTCTGTCAGAGTACAAAGACTGAGCTGGAAATAATGAGAATACGTGCTCTTTAAAGGTAAAGTTAAAATAAAGTAAGTAGAGACTCACATGGATCTAAATGGTGGAGTAAATGGCAAAATCACTAAAAGCATCTCATTGTCGTATACTCTTGTTGTGCTATGGCCTTTTAAGTCAATGACCTTTTCAAACAATGTTAACAGCCACTCACATAACATCATCTCAGCCCGCCGTTTCATCTGAATAAGACCTCTGGTGTCACTCACTGACGTAAATAGGGTGGAAGGTTTTTTTTTTTTTGCAGAGCGGCTATTTTAGTGCTCGTTCCTCTGGTTCATTCATAGAGAAGCGTCTGAGCTAATCTAATTGTCACTAATCTGGAGTCAGCAGTCAATCCCTACACACTGAGACTCGTGTTAAAGAGACAGCTGTCAATAAGGGCAAGCACGCACAAGTGAGCATGTGCCACTCTAGTTGTTAACCGTGTCCTTTGTAAGTGACAAACCAAACAGAACAGACAACCAAAGCTGTATTTAAAAAGGTAAAATCTTTTTGTACCTTGCTAGCATCACGTTGTCTGTGTCATCTTTCCCCCACTCCCAGTCCTTCCCTGGATCCACAGCAAAGTGCAGTGGCAGCATTTTGTGCTCTGAGTCAGTGAGAGGGATCACAACTGCTGGTGGAAACAAGAATAAACATCAGAAAACAATAAAAAAAATACACCTACATAAGTGAGGACCTGTGGGCAAACAGCATCTTTCATCTCCTATTTAATATTTAGCAGTTGGCTTTGGATGGTTTTGAGTTTTCTGTGCAGTGAATTTCAAGTATAGAACTGTGCATAAAATCAGGATTTAGACTCCACTCTTGCAATCGGAAAACATTAAATCACTGCATGGTCTGAATTCCCATGCTATTGACATTAGCATGGGAATTCAGACTATGGCTGCGTCCTTATTTGATTGCAAATCCTTCCAAGGCTGCATCAGGAGTAGTATAAACAAGGCTCCCCACAAATGTGACTCGACCTATCCCAAGATTCACTGCATGCCAAAGAAGTCACAAAGTGAAGGAGCAGACCAACCACGTCCGAGCCAGAAGCACAGCCTTGGATTCCTGGGGTCACTGGGGTTTCTTTGTGGGCAGTTTTTTAGTGTGCAAATGCTGTCAGAGGCATTCACCGTAGTTTAGCCAAGTTCAGGCGAGAGTGCAGTACTTACAAAAAGAGAAGAGAGCTGTGACTAAATGGAAAACCAATCTACACATGAGTGTGCTGGTGCTCTAATGTTAATAATATCTTTTTTCCAGTTGTTTAAAAACAACAACAACAAAAAAACACATTACTGGACCCCTGATAACATCTTTCATCTTGTATTTTTAGCCCAACCTGGAGCTGAGCTCCATGGATCCTGGAAGCCCAGTTCTCTTTAGTCATCATTCCCAAATAAATCATCAAGAACAATACGCAAAAAGGACTTCCCCATCAAGCAGCGGCACCAAGCTGTAAAGTAAGAAAGAAACCCCTAGTGCTTACTAGAAACTCATCAACTTCTCTGGGGGAATATTTGTATAAGCATTCCCCTGATTGATGTACTCGCCTTTATGGCTTTAAGATATCAGCTGCTTACTACCAGCCCTTGAAAAAGGAATCAATATTTATGCGACCATTTTAAAGGATGATGGAGAGCATCACCTTGCTCTTTCGAGCTGTCCTTCTGTTCCATGGAGACCAGAGCAGAGAAGTGCGCCTGATCGTATGCCAGGACCAGCGGAGAGCGGTGGCACTTGGCAGCTGGCACTTCCAGCGGTAGGTAGATGCCTCCGAATGGGATGGGAGCAAAAGCTGGAGGGTGAGTAATAAGCACATTAAACATCTGCGAAACGGGACCTCAGCTCTGTTTCTCAGTCAGTAAAGCACAACAGAAACATACGAGTAAACAATAAAGATATACAAGGACAATACTTCACTTGTTGGAAGATTTTTAATCTACTTGAAATGGAAAAGATCATTATCAAAAAACAACAACAGCTACTAAAAGATAGCAAACTGTTCATGCTTTAGTTTATTCCCAAGAATGCTGGTTTCACATTTGTTTTTCCAAACAAAGTGCTCCAATATATTTATTTAACCTTATTCCACAAGGAAGTGAAACTCTAATGTTATTAAGATGAGTCTTTTGTGAGACCTGTCCTGGGACGAGACAGGCAAGCCGCCACAGCCCAGCTGTAACCAGAGAAACCCTCTGAAGCACGGGGAAAACATAAAAGGCTGCCAGGAGTTCATACTGTTTGTTTTAACTTTAAGATATCAGAAGGGCAGAGTTCATTTGAAATACTGCAATCATGAATCACGGATTATCTGGTTCAAAGCTTTTGTTTGGCCTCAGTTTTGTAATCTGTAAATGACAAACACCTACACTCCTGTTCACAGAAAAATAGTCTTAAAAAAAAGCTGAGCTCATCTGGAATCTTAATCCCACGTGAATGTACCCAACTAATTTCCACTAACGCTGGAAAACACAGTTTTTCATAAACTGGCTGCTCATACAAATAAAACTAGCCTTTACATCACTTTGAGATTGTTGTGCTGCAGCTGCTAATGTTTTCTGGTTCCGTGACTTTATGAAAAGCCCATTTCTGGTCTGTGACTTCATATCTTTCACAAACTGGAGATTCGAGAATCCAAATGAAGACAGATTATGATCTTTGAAGGGGAAAAATACATTTTCTGGGTATAAGTGGACAGAAAATAAACAGGCCCTGCTACATTCGTGTAAGGAGGCCGGCAACACCACTTTTGTGTCTCCCATCAACAGCTTTCATCGCTTTCTGTCTCAGCTAGCCTGTTAGCTTGAAGCTGCAGCATGTGCACAGAAAGACTGTCGATGTGCAGACCACGGCTTCAGTGGGTCATTGGGAATTTTAAAAAAACATACAGGAAACACCTTTAGTTGTAGTTTTTGTCAGTTTGGTCAAATCAACAATTCCACCCACTGATAGTGAAGATGACCCACACGAGCAGCTAAGGTTTTTACAGATGATGGTCCAAAAAAAAAAACAAAAAAAAAAAAACAGAAGACGGGCTACAGCAGCAGAGGACCACGCTGTGTGCCACTCCTGACAGCCAGTAAATATTGTCAGACTTAGTTAATTTCTGCTGTAACTAATAAGGTGGCAGTTGAGTGTATATTTACTGTGACATCTTTACATGTGTATTGTAATAAGTATTCTGAACTACTTACAACTTGCATCTAATAAAAACCTAAAAATCTACAGTGACATCTTTTTTTAACTCATTGTGTTCACGAGATTTTCCAAAAACCTGACCTCTGACCTTGAGGTAAAGGTTTATTCAGACATCCAAGAGTTTTAGTAAATGTAGCTAAGGCATTAATTTGAAAATCCTACGTCCCCTCGATCTCGGCTTAGAGTGCTCAGAAAGTTGGGTGTTCACGCCGCACGCCCGGAGGGCTGACAACAATCCCTCATCAGACTTTCATGGCTGCAGGTTAAAAATGGAAACTAATGAAAATGGAACATTTAAAAACAATAAAACTAAACTGAAAGTGAAATAATGAAAAGTCTTTTCAGGCTTATTTACCCTCTCCTCCCGAGTCCCTCAGCATGGTGTCAGCGACCACCACGATGGGCCTTCTAAGGACATGAGCCAAGACAAAGACGTGAAACTCCTCCAAACTCTCATAAACCGGCTCGTCTGAAGACTCCACTCTGGAAACAACGACAGCAACAGTTTCTTGTTTATCAGAGATGATTGTTTACACTAAAGATAACAGTTTATTACTACCAACTTGAAACTTTGGCTAACAGTAAAACTTAAAAACCACATTGTGTTAGTGTGGCTTTGGTTTTTATAGCTTTACAGTCACTGTATTCAACCCAGTGGACTTTTTTTTGCCACAGTAAAAAAGCAGATGGACTAATGAGGGCCGGTCACTCAGTTGTGACTGTGAGTGTGCTTGTCTGTTCATGAATAAAAACATGACTGTGACTAAGTGTGCTGGGTTAACAGTCACTGCATTGTCCGGGCCAGGCCTTACCCGTTGGTGCCGTTGGTGCTGTAGTGTATTCTCGGTTCGCTGGAGGCGAGCTTCAACAGTTCATTCCACTCTTTCTGCCACTCCTCCTCCGTGTACACCAGCCCAGACTGAGGAGAAAAGAAGGGCGCACACACACACAAACACAACTGCCATTTAGAGAGGCCGTGTCAAATGTCACAAAAGCATGTACTGACGTTATGGCGTCTCACCTCAAGGTTACATGCAGACAATTGAGCCTAGAGCCTTTAGAAACATACAGTCGCTCGTACAGTAGCCACAGAGCAGAGCTGTCAACACATATTCTAAATTTTATTAAATTAAACTGCCATTGGTTTGCGAGAATCAATAATCATCTGTGGAAAATCTGGAAAAGCTGCACTGCTGCTGGCATGAGAAGAGAGCAGTGATCGAGTGTGCAGTTAAACTGACAATTAGGAAACATAAGAGGACAAATATCAGCTGAACAACTCAAGGCAAACGTGTCCAGGGTATGTTAAATGACAGGGATGCCAAATAGGTTAAAGCTCCATATGACCTTTAGATGCAAACTTGAAGCTTGATTTAGACTTTACATCTTAACTTGAGTAGTAACCGGAAACTCCTTTTATCCCTACACTGCAACCTTCCACGCCATTCAAGACGCCGGGGTATGCGTTGACCCGATTTGTAGTTCCATTTCTTGGGAGGTGCACGTCAGGTTACGTTGAATATTGCGGTGCAGGGTTAAAAAGCTGTTCTGGTTATAACATGGCTCTGACCCAGAAGTACAATTCAGATGTAAGGGATAGATGTGAACTTAACTCTGTCCAAGCTGCTGATCTCAAAGGTTAAATTTATAGTACTGTGTTTAATTCCTGCTATAAGTGGTCAACATTGCTGTTTGCATATAGACCTGTGCTGGTGCGTCTGCATTGCTCTGCCATCACAAGTAAAAGTGAGCTTTCATTTCAAACTTGGAGTTAATAATTTTAAATTCTTCTCCTTCCTGCTTCCACTTTAACAAAATGCAGGAAGGAGAGAAGACTTCAGAACCAACTATGAGCAAAGCAAGAAAAACACAAAGGTCTACACTGACAGTAGACAAGCTATCACATTAGCAAACTGAGCAAGCCAGAGGTAATTAGAGCATATTACATTTTGTTTCACAGAGGTATTACCTTGTTGCTTAACAACAACACGTGTTTATGCTGCATATTAAAATTATTATTATAGAAAATTAAAGAGACCTATTACAGATGTTAATGTCTCTGTCACTGCCACACTTACAGGAAGTAACAATAACAACTGTGTGATAATGATGGTAAATAGTTCACAACCCAACACTGCTAAACACAGAGTGATTAACACTCAGAGCCCTGTCTGTAAACATTACAAACTTAGCATAGTGGAACATTAACTCTTCTTACTGAGTAATGAATAGATGAGTGATAAAAACTTCAAGCGCTGCAGGTCCCTGGAGGTTTGAATTTTATGTTGAGGAAAAGATTATTCCATGTTTGTCACAGCAGAGCATACTCAGCGTATCAACCGGCCATTCTTCTATAGCTTAACCCAATAACTGTATTTGTTAATGCTACATAGAGCTTATAAAGGAGATCTCTATGTTGAAATAAATATAGAAGCTATAGAAGCAGTTATATCTCACTCTGGTTTTGTACTCGTGAGGAATTAATGCACAAAGTACGATATTCAAATGTTTTGTTTAAATGAATGGTCAAACTTGATTTTTGGCCAGTTTTGACAGCCACCAAATAAAATCAATGACCTAAATTCACACAGAGCAGCCACAGGCCCGAGCACTGCCCACGGAGCAGCTCCACTAGAGCGTGTTTGGTTTAAGTGATTTGCTTGAGGATGCCTCAGATATTCTGCTGTGAACATTATGCAGTCATTCATGTGGTTTCCTCTTACTGTGGGTATGTGCATGCTGTCTGCATCCACTTTAAAAAAAAAAAAAAACATACTTGCTGTGCTACAATTTTAAGCTTTCATGAGGATAAAAGTTGTGTTTTGTAAAACAGGCTCTAAAATCCTGTTTTTGACACATTGCGAAAAAGCGTTATCAGCACGCAACTAAGAAAAAAGGTGGAGATACTTGTGCTGAGAGTTACATCTCAGAATCAATGTTTGCATTTGATATGGCCGTCAGTCATGTTGCTATGGCTGCAAAAAAAGGACAAAGGTGACTTTTCATGGTAAAAACAACAATTTTCAAAAGTTAGTTAACCAATAATGAGTTACATGGGAATTTGGTTTGATATGTAAACCTGCAAGTGCCACTTTTTTTTTTTTTAAATACAACAGCGCTGCTAAAAATGTTTGAATTTAATCCAGAGTACTGCTGCACAATTAAAAATAAATTAAAAAAATAAAATAATAAATCTTAAATACTGGTCAAAAATGCGGGAAAATAGATTTACAAGTTTCCATTTCTTTGTACTTTAATTATAATTTAACTGAAAAAACAAAGAATAACTTAAATAACTAAACTAAACATAACACAACCAGGAACAGAGTGAATTCAGGAAGGTAAGGGGTTTACAAAAATATATTAAAAAAAAAAAAAGTTTTCTTTTGATGAAAATGAAGGCCAAAAGACAATTTATCGAAAGTACCTGTTTTACTCCTTTCAGCTGCTCCCACACCACAGGCTTTCTCAGTTTTACCACAGATGCCCTTCCTGGTGCAACCCCATATCTTGTTTTACTAATTATTGTAAATCAAAGTTAACTGAATTTTCAAAACTCGATAAACTTCAGTGAGGAAGACAGTCTTGTCCATAGCTAAAGTATTTACAGTTAAAAATGCAGCAGTAGTGGAGGAAACTAAATAAAAACAAAAACTAAATTCTAATGATTCAGAATTCAAACTACACCTTGTTTATCTTATTCTGTGCACTAGCGCTGCCCCTTCATCTTCTGAACTGCATGCTACTCGTTAAATATCAAATGTTATGCAGGCTGACTTATCTGGCATGCAAGGCATGTGAAAAGCCTCAACTTGCCTAGTAACTTCTCTGTGCACCGCCCTAATACAGTCATGGGAATAACAAAGATAGGCAAGACTAATGTGCAGCCTCTGTGACAGACCTCTTTGTTCTGCTGGGTCTGCTGCCACCTCCACCTGCGCTTCAGTGCCTCTCTCTCCAACCCATGATCCATCAGCGCGTACAGGGACTTCCGCAGCATCAAGTCTCGGTCGTGAAAGCCCCACATACCTGCAACAGAAACAAAATCAGGTCGTTAAACACACATCAACAGAATCTTTTGTACAACCACATCTAATCATATAGGTGTGCAGATGTTTCAGGGGTTTTTCTGTATTGTCATGTCCCAAATAAAAAAAAAAACTACAAACTTACAATGGCTAAAGGGTCTAACTGTCTTTTAATGAGAACAAGTTAAGCACATGAATATTATACTCACACCTACTATAAAAGTCTGGAACAATGCCTGCACAGTTGGAGCATTATTAATTTTCTGAGCTAGGAGTCCTAAGTGGGCTGTAAAGGCAAAGTGAACGTGCACGGCAACATTGTAAAATGCAATTAGTGCTTAAGCTAACACTGGAGTTCCCTTAATGAATGCTAATGGAGTGTGAACCTACACTGTATTGGGGTCTTGTTTGAAAGGCCCGTGATACTCACCGAGCGAGGCTGCGTGCAGCAGGCAATTTCCATCTCCGCTTGTTGCCAGAGGTAGCAGACTCTGGCAGTTTGAAACCACTTTTGTCCACCAGTTCAGCCGCCCTGCAGGTGAATAATAAATGTTTAACTCACATGTTTGCATGACAAATATGGTGAAGTATTCATCCAAAACAACTGCTGTGCAAGTCCTCAAAAAGATAGTCATTTGTGTCAACATGTGATTTTCAAGTCAAAAGACTTCCAGAGAAGGTTTTCCTGTCGTGTCAGCAGTCTTAGCAGTGTGTCATTTTGTCTTATTTTGGAATGAAACAATTCACCTTCAAAAGTCATAGCCTATAATTATGAGTTAGTGATTACAACACCTCTGCCTTTACAGGTATTCAGATTTTGCTACAACTGTCAGAGCTGTTTGAATGAGTTATATGTTTACTGTCACAATTTAATATAATGATGTTGAAAACAGTCTATTTTCCTGCCCTAGCTGCACACACGAGGTGAGCACAAAATAAGAAATTCAACACAAATTGTGATTCAATTTTATTGCCCTTGACCGTGGAAAAGCTAATGGCATAAGATGTAAGTACAACTCCTCCGGTTTCATACACAAAACAAAAAAAATTATTGCGCTAGCTTATGTGGTTCCAGTTCTACAGGGATTCAAAAATAGATAGGCAAAACGGAGTGTGCCTGCTCCGACCGGTTTTAAAGGGTTAATGATATATTTTATGTAATAATTTATAAAATTAGGTTAGAAACAATAGAAGACAAATGGCACGAAATACACTTTTCTATCGTCCACACGATATATATCGTCATATCGCCCAGCACTACTCGATAATCAGATTATCTCTTCTGAGTAGCAGTTGGCAAGTTTGGGAACGAAGAACCTTTTAACAAACTTCGAGCACAACTAGACTCGTGGTGGGGCAGCCATTGGAGAAAGGGAAAAAAAATTTAAAATACTGGTGACAGTGTTACCGCTCAGCGTCTTAGAAGACACATATTAGAAGACCTTGGTTTCAAGTTATCACATTTACAAATGTTCAGGATCTTGACCTTTGACCTTTAGGTCTAGGTCACTGAGATTCGAACTTGTCAATAGGGCTGAACGATATATCGCATTTGCGATAATATCGCGACATGATCAAGTGCAATTTTCTAACCGCAAAGGCTGCGATTATACTCTGGACATGTCCAAATTCATGGGCTGCATCCTCCTGAGGCCGCATTTGTAGACCGATTACGTCACAGCGACGCGCCGAAGGCTGTCCAAATTACTACCATATCCCAGAATTCATAGCGCGGCCCAGCCAAACTCCAGTTTCCAGCAATGGCGGCCGCTACTAAGTTTTAAAATTACTCATACTAATCTTTCTGGGTCACAAAATAAACTTTTAACATATTTTCAGGCGAGAAAGTAGCTGTGTAAACATCAAATATCTGCTCGGTTTATCAAGATATCCCATATTTGCAAAAGTGCTTCGACGTTTTCAGAGGCGTCTGCTACCCTCCGGCTGGACAGCTAGCCGGGAGCTCGAGGGTTACTGATGCGGCCGAGAACGGCACAACTCCCGGCACATCATTTTCAGATCACCGCGGAGTTTCGCTGCTCGGGTTAAACGTAATATATAAGTCACTTAGACAACCTAAAAACGTTATTGTTGGGCTTTTTTCAGTGTTTTGTTTGTTCGTGAGTAAATCGGTTTGGCTGAGATTAAAGTTATTAGATTAGATAAAATAAAACTTTATTAATCCCCCGGGTGGGTTCCTCCTTGGTTTTCACACAGCTGACTAAACGTCAAACAGAAAACTTATTAAACAGAAGTATGAGACAGTCGAGAATTTACACCAGTGTCTGGTTATATTTTAGATAGCAAGAAGCAGACGGCCGAGTTTATTAAACTCCACCGAGACAGCGGTGACGCTAATCAGAACTAGACCGTCCAATTTCACGCCTTTAAATTTTAAAGGCGTGTTTGTGTGTGTGTTTATACAATTGCTATTATGTTTGCACTTTATGTGTAATGTTACTGACTGCAGAGATCAGTAAGATGTGTGTATTTTTTATTTATTAGTTTTATTTATTTAATATTATTTTTTAATTGAATGACTGTCTAGTAGTTCACAGATGTCGAAAAACTGAGTGTGGTAAAGCCACTGATTTTTTTAATGTATATTTCTGCAATCTGCACATTGTACTGACTTTCATTTTAATGTTTACACCAGGGTTCCTTGTCAGCACTTTATGCTCAGATGTTTGTAAGCTAAAAATAAACTATTGTGTATGTTCAAATATACTGTTGTGATTGAAGAAGTTAAATAAAAATGTCAGTCATCAATTCATGCATCACCTCATGTCATCATAACAGAGGTCTGTCTTCCAGGAAAGAACAGTTTAAAATTAATGTAATATAGTATTGGCCATACTATATGATGTATTGCTTGTCTTTGTTTAATAATACAGAAGACAAAGACCTTAAAAAATAATCGCATATCGCATCGCAATCGCAATATTGGGGCAAAAAATCGCAATTAGATTATTTTCCATAATCGTTCAGCCCTACTTGTCAAAGAGGTTTAGTAGATACACCTATGGTATAAATTTGAAGCTCCTACATCGACTCATTCTCGCATTATGGCATTCATAAACTTAGCTGTCCATGCTGCCTGCCCAGCGAGGTGACGACAAGGAGAAGACGGAAGACAGAGAGGCAAGGACCGAACAAGAAATGTCTCAAAATATATTTCACAAAACCACCAGCTGACACTCTGGATACAAAATTTACATTTGGAAGTGGCGGGTCAAAGTAACACCACAACAAGTTCTTCAAAGGGGCCAAGCTACCACTGCAAAATAGCATTTTACCCTTGTTGGTAATTTAACATGAACTAGTCACAACAAACGTCACTTAAAACAGCATGTCGTGATTTTAAATCCAAATATTTAAAACAGAAGCAGTACATCTGTTGTCTTATAAATGCAGGAGTAGGCAATATATTTTGGAATAGAAACAACAAACACTCGTGTCACTTCAAAAGCACGTGGGGGGTAAGAACTGTCTTTTATCTGCAACCAAGTCAAGCCTAAAATCTCATGTATGGTACAGAGTTATACTAACCGGCTTGCTCCAAGGCCACCATCATGGACTGCTCAATAAGGTCCCTCTCAATGAAGTTCCTGAAGTCGTCCCGGTACACAGTGAGGTCTGGCAGTTGGAAAGTGCACAGGGGCGTGTCCAGAAGAGGCTCATTGCTGCTACCGCCGGTGCTCGAGACGTGAGAGCGGGCCAGAGAAACGATGGTAGAGCTAGCATGAGAAATACCCCTTGACAAACGCTTCTCTGTAGCTACGGAGAGAGAGAGAAAAAAAAGGTGTTGCACGAAGTGCATATTTGCACATTATGATTTGTAGTTATTATGTTTAGTCTCAGGGTAGACCAGAATATTAAGCGGTAGGACAATTGCTAGTATTTTTATTTGATAAGGAATGAAACTGTGCATTAGTAACCTTTCGGGAATGATACATTATTTTTGGCAGCAGGGGGACATGCCTGCATTTTAAAAAGTGTGGACTCACCTAAACTAAGAGACAGCTCAACTAAACTTTCGCCCAAACATCCAATGTAAATTGTAACGTAGAATTTTGCATATCACAGCTGAAACACCAACAGGGCTTATTATCAGAAAACTGCTCGCTGACTTGGTGCTGTTGTCAGCGTTACACCGTGGTCATCACAGAAGCTGTGACATCAACCCAGCTCTGCAACCATTTTTACTCATATTGAAACTACTGCAGTCTACTCCTAAACCACTGTCGCTATTCAGGAAAGAAGAAAGAAAAAATAATATATCAGTGTTTAACCATGAAAAAGTAATACAGAAAGTTTAAACTTCTCATCTTTTCCAACCTTTGCAGTTACATCCCTGTGTCATCTGGGTTCCTAAACTGCACCAACTCACACGCTCGAGCCTCAAGCCTCCATTGCGAGCACCAGATTACAAAAATACTGTGAGGTTTAAACCCTCTGTAATTGTCACTTTATCAGCTGATATGTAGTCACTGCATGTTTGTTGTAGTCAAAACATTTAGATTAAGTTGGTGCACCTAATAAACTGCAAACTGAACTCATGTTTTGGACTAACTCACTTCCTGAGAACCTCACCTTGCACCACCTCATCTTGGCGATGGAGTATAGGCCGTCCTACCCGAGCCATCTCCTTTTCAGGGGCCAGATACGTTCGCTCTTCTGTGAACGAATACGACAGGTTCCCAGCATGCACCTGTCGCAACTGCTCAAAGTCACTGAGGGCAGCAGTGAAATCCCAGTTCTTGCCTAGGAAGAGAGAGGAAGGGAGAGACAGAAACATCTGTCTGAGTTAACTGCTCCAACAGGACTACCTGAATCTTTTTGGCCAGCAAATGACTGATTCCTCATCAGTTTAAATATTTACCACAAGTCAATGCAACACGGGCTTTCTGTTGTACCCAAAGGCCGCTGACACATTCCTTTATTGGATAAACGCCTCAGCTCGCTCTCTTGCTGATGTTGCTGCAATGCATTACATTTTAACCCATATTCTTATCTGCAACTTGTGCTGCTGCTAGGCAACAGAAGCCCTGCTGACACTAGTAATACCTTCGTTCAGACTTTGATAGCATAATTAACAGTAAAAAGCCAAAAGCACTTACTGAGTCCACTGCCTGGAACATCATCTCCAGTTAACTTCCTATAACTACATCCCCACTTCTGCTTTTTTTTAAGTTCACTTGAAGCAGAAATGAAATTCGTAGATTAAAAATAGAAGGGATCAAAGTGTAAAGACAAACAGATCTGATAAGTTTTCGCTTTACATCTGTATTTTCACATTGAAGGAAGCTACTAGAAGAAAGTGGTGCTTTCTAATGATGTGGAAAACACAGCTGGAATGCAACGCTGGTGATGCAACAAAGCTGTGCTGAGATAGAGAGCGTGAACTCAGGTGGAGGAAACAGAAATGGCATTTATAGGGCTTTTTTAGCCTTACAACTCCAGGAACCTTCGACCACAGTTAGCCGCATTCATACACTTCTTTATTCCATAATCATCACACACTTTGTTTATCTCACATCCTTGGCCAATTTAGAACCACCAATCAACTTAAAAAAAGGATCTATTTGAACTGTGGGAGGAAGCTGGAAAACCCACAGAGAAATCTGCACAGGGCCAGAAGAAACATGTAAACTCCACACAGGAAACTCCCAACACGTTAGAAGATTCAAACCAAGCACTAATCACCGCACTACTGTGAAAGAAAAGTGACAACAGCAGCTCTTCTTAATTCAATCTCAATCTAATTATTTGCAGTCAAAAAGCTAATAAATATCACATCAAACCACAAGTGCGAGAAGCATAAATATAAAGCAAAGCAAGCTTTATGCCTGGGTCCAGCTATTACCAACTATTTTATACATCGTGAAATACATCATTAAAACACTGCTGCTTGTTTAGTCTTAATATTTAAGTTCAAGTCTTAATTTAAACAATCAACTATACTTTAAAATAAGGCTCAGTCTGAACTAACATCCATTAAGGAAGGGGAAAGGAAACGTCATGTTGCATTCATCACTTTAGCTTTGCAATATTGTTAATAATGAAATTCTACCATCCTCAGTAACTCACCCTCTAGCAGGTCTCTGGCCAATCCCGGTTCAGCTCCAGTGGAACGGACAAAGTCGGACAGGACTGCGTCCATATCCACGGTCATGTGATCATGAATTCACAAGTTGGCGGGTTGCATCCAGGCATTAAAAAGAAAGAGAGAGAGAGAGAGAGAGAGAAAGAAAGAAAAAAAAAACCTGTACTCTGCTCTCCCCGACAGGGCAGCAAAGTGAATGGATAAGGTGGAGTCGGCCTCTACCTTCAGCTAGTCTGTCAGCCACACCTGAAAAAAAGGGGGGAAGTAAGATTAAGGCTGCAGGTAAAAACCCATCAGAGTTTAAACATCCACATTAATCAGCTTATAAGAAATGAAAAGAGTGCAAGAGGTGATATAATAACCTTATTCAACCCCTTTTTGAATATAAACCTGTTGTGGCCTGGATGTTTTTGAACTTGACACCTTTCACAGTCACTTGTCCCGCCCATGAAAACAGCAGAGACACACAAAGAGCACAGGTTTCACTAACTGCTTGAACAGAAACTAACGGGAGTCAAATGACAAGTCGAGTAGCTCTGCGAGGTGTGATGTTTGTCACGTGGGAAACTTTACTGTGTGGTTTCAGCTGCTTTTATGAACTCTTTAATTAAAGCTGACAAGTTAAAAATTTAAAAGTCATGACTCATGATCCCTGTAAAATCTGGAATCAAGACAAGTGCTTCAATCACACCTGCAAATATGACCTGCTGAAAGGGTAAATGAGTGTGCACCAAGTATAATTTACTACATGGTTTCCCACTAAACTACATTTATTTGAGCAAGTGTCTCCGCATCTCATCTAAAGAGAGAATGGAGTGTCACACAACTGATTGGTGTGCTTGGTGGAAATTTTACTTTGGTTTAACGTTGTTCAACATTTTCTGTTACGGCGCAACTGCAACATATCTACAATACACCAAGACTGCATTTTTGCTATTGAGCAATTTACTGGCCCTATAGATATTTACTAGCCCATCAAAAAAGATACCTTTATCTATAAAAATATAGTACTTTTTAGAATTTATATATCTATATATCCATCCTGCACGCTGCACTTATCTCTGCTAGAAAGCAGGGTTGTTGTATGTTTGCAATTAAGAAAGAAATCAATCAAATGTAAATTGTGTCAAACTAGACAAAGAGTTGATCTGCATGTAGAGCTTCTTATTCCGACTTTTTAATTTAGTTGTGCTGTTGTGTAAAACAAACAATATGTGAAAGATTCATCTTATTCACATTTAAACCATCTTAACTGAGTTTCTTCAAAAGAATTTTATTCCCATTTAATGTAAAAAGAAGATTTGTTTTGATTGGTAGTAGCTGTCAGCCCCTGGGTCAGCTGCTATTCATTTCCTGTAAAATGCAGAAAATATTGTTGTTGATGCAGACAGCATTTCAGCATCTTTACCTACATATAAAACTTCATACCACTCGTTTAGTCCAATGATTATGACTATGATTGCTCCACAATGACCAGTCAGCAAGCAGTCAAGAAAATAATGGGAAACCTTGTTCACAGAAATACCAACACCAACACCCTGTATGAATATTTCTGAAAACATTAACTGGAAAAGGTCATGGCTTTTACCAAGAAAATCCCTACTAACCAACAAACGAGAATGGCGACTTTCCAAATTATTCATAACTGTTGCTGTGAAAGTGTTGTTCAACCAGAAATTAAAAAGATGGGAAAGGACAACTTGTGCATGCATCTTTCCTGGAACTATGCTCTCAGTAAACATTTTTCCCCGATGCATTTAAGAACTAGATTACTGAACTGCTAGTTTCTGGTATTACTGAATAAAATTCCCAAGGCATTTTTTAAATTGCCTTTATGGTCATCAGGAGTCAGAAAGGAAGTTTCAAAACACCAGGATGGTGACAAAAACAGGCACCTTGAAGTCTCACCAGACTTCACTAACCAACTGGTAATTTGCCATCTTTTATACTATCTGTGGAACCAACAAGCTGAAGTCCAGTGCTGCCACATCTGTACTTTATATTTACTCTTGTACATCGAGTGTAGATTAAGCAAAGACTAAGATAAATTTAAGATAAAGCAAAGAAATAACTGTCTGGCAAAGCAAGAGGTAAAAGAAGTGAAGACGTGTCACATCCAAGTACAGCCTGAGGGAGTGGTTTGGTATGAGGAAACACGTCGTGCCTTTCGCTCATTTGAAATCAATTAGTCTTCAAATTTCAATGGCAGAGCCGAAGGACCTACAGTGAGCAAGCTTCAGTTTGGCACTAAAATCAATACAGAAACATCATCGGGACTGAAATAAAGACAGAGTAAGGATCGACGGGCCGTTGGCATAAAGGATATAGAGGGCAATCGATGCACAGCAGACAAAGACTATGAATCAAAGTAGCCCTGGTCTGACGGATGTAATTTGGGACCAAATCAAAGCAAAGGGGCCTCTATTTTGTTTTGGTGCTGTAGCCAACGTGATCAATTAACCAAAAATATTCAATTGGAGATACGAAATAGAGAGAAAAAAAAATCTCTAATGCTTTCCCTTTCACCCTTAGTGAATGTTTGAGGGGTGCATACGTAAACCCGGTGCACCAAAAGCTCAGGTCTCAGGATGCTTCACTGTGGGGTTTTTTGTGTGTTTGTTTTTTCTTGGGCTCTGTATGATATTGGTGAGAGTAGATACCCATGACATGGTCATCTAAGCCACACAACTTTGGCTGTGAAGACATAAGCTCCATCCAGCTGCTGTCAAGACCTTGTTTCCAAAAGGGGGAGCTACAACAGTTAGTTTCAAACAAACAATTAACTGAAGGGCTGCACGAATGGCCACTATGAGGTAAAAAAGAATTAGTCCAACATTAAAAATACAGAGCTGGTAAGCACTTTACTATGTCTTCAGAGGGCTTCCATCCGTCTTTGCCAAACATTTGGCAAACAATTTCTCTTTTATATATTTTCTTATAATACAGTCATAATACACTCAATTATATTTCAGTATCATCTAGAATATGCGTAACAGAAGAAGAAAAATTACCACTAAGAGGAAGTGGGAATTATGCTGTTATCCACTGTAGTGTGGTGCAGAGTTTTTATTCACTTTACTTCCATTTTATTGATAAGCAGCATGAGGAGGAGGAATGAAGTAGTGATTTAGGTACAAACTACTAGCAGGGATCTGTCATGGCCTAGCCTTATTATTCACCCTTTTTTCTGATCAATGTGGTTCAAAAAGGAAATAAAATGTAACTATAGATAGTTTGTTTTTTTAAATGTTACTCTATATGCCTGTAAATCACTAGTTTGATGAGCAAAATAATATATTATAGTGACTGCTGACTCCCAAAATAAAATACCTACAGTCATCTATTCCCATCAGTCTCGTGGCTCATCCACCACCTAGTGTTCCTGCTTCATCTGACTCAGTGAACTCTTTTCCATTGTGCCTGATGAGTCACGAGTTTACTCTTCTTACACCTCTCCACCGTTCTCTCGCTTTCCCTGCCTCCCTCGGTTTCTTTATCATTATTAAAGGCACGCAGGCACACGGGGGAGAAACAGACCTTCTCAGGCAGCACTGTATTTCTAGAGCATTCTTTGCAAAGTCAGCGGCTCGACAGTCTCCTCTGCAGGGCCTCCCAATATTCTTGTGAGATCTACTGATCACATACACACAGTGTAACGAAACAGGCGGAGATCTCATTTGAACTGATACAGAAACGTACAGGCTGCACCTTAAGTTCTGATGGCTAAACAGTGATGGCTTTAGCAGCAGCATCAACACGTTTTACCAACTATGATGGCTTTAGCAGAGGACAGAGGTCGTCTAGTTACGATGTAAATCTGTGTTTTCTTATAATCCTGTACCATTATATGATGTATAGTCTCCCAGCACAGGCAAAAAGTACTCAGAGCCATTAAATATAAAAAAAAGTGGAAGGGTGATAAACAGAGGGCTGTGGACAGAATGTTCTCGCACACTAATAGAAACCTAGCTGCTGCTGATGTGTAAAACTAAAACCATCAAATGGCACCTCCTTCAAAAACACTTTTTTCCAGGATCAAGTTGGTAAAAATGACAGTCTGTGTCCTCCAAGTCTTCTCGCATTATACTATAATAAAAGTCACATATTTTATTTTTTATTCTGTGCTGGATAAGATCTGAGCGCATCAGGTCACTCATGAATCAACCGTTTCGATCACAGTTACTTCTTAACTGTAAAACTTTTTAATGGTGCTGTACAATAAAACTAAAGTGATAACACAGGATTAAATTATGGCGGAAATTAAAGTCATTAAGACCGCAATAAAAATGTTTATGACACTGAACACCCTGAAGGGAAAGAGGAAGTGTGGGAGGCCATAAGTTTATGGCATCCATCAAATGCTCATCAATTGTTGTGGTGTTGGCGCACACTGTGAAACTTCACCAGAGTTTGACACCCAAAGGTAATTACAAAGCCAGAGTTCACCTTTAAGGTCATAGCGGGCTTAAAACAACAAAACATGACGTCTAACAAATACCTTGTATTTCATGCCCTCAAAATCTATTATTACATTGTCAAAAATTTCCATTTGGCAGCCAGGGAAAAAACATTCTCAACAAGAGAGACCCTGCGTGGATTACTGAGCAGTACTATCGCTGCTGCCAACATGGGCCAGCCAGTGATTTGTATCAGGGATGGCTGAGCTTTTGTCTGGCAGGAGCGCTTACGTAACAGGAGCTGCTGACAACACGTGGGTGCTGAGCTGAGGGCAGGAGAACGGCCTGGATCACGGAGGGAGACGGAGAGGTCACCGCAGCCCACTGCGTCAGCCGTTGGTGGGCTGAGGGGGTCACTTTGTTGCTTGGATTGGGAATGCAAGTTTGCTTTGCTGTTCTTTACAGTATTTAAGGAGGACACATTTTTTATGGTTTTACACGAGGGCTGTGGAAAGTGAGCAAAAAACAAACAAACAAACTATCCACTTGTTATGGTGAAATTATCATATAGCCCGTCGGGCTATATGATAACCCAACGGGCGGGGCTGAGATAGATTTTGGTCACCTGACCAGAGATATCGCTAGCTCCGGGACGTCGGGCTAGCGATTTTGCGAGCCCTGAAGTAGTATGGTGTTACAATATTAAATTGGTAATAAATCAATGCTGGCTTCGTATGATTATGATAGCAAAATATTTGGGATAAAATCTTTGTTGTTGGTGGTTTTTTTGCGTGAATTTTGGCAAAACTCTGAGAACTGCAGCTCTAGCATCTATATCTTGTCATTTTGAATTATCATGTTTTGGTGCTTTTTATGGATTTAATTACATTTTGTATCCATCCACCTGATCTCTCTTCAATATTGTCTTTATCACAAAGAACGTTTAATCCAGAGGAAAACATTTGCCACTCGATCTGTCCTAGAGGATACTCGCATTTTCCTTCAAAGTTCTGCGTTTCTGTCCTTCCCTAAAAGCTCGGTCTCACTCACTGTTTACTTCAGCTCCAAACAAGGTGACTGAAAGGGGCCCTTGGTGTAAAAGATCTATATTTAAAACTCAAAATATTTCAGTAGAAGAATTTATCAGTAGGTCTTGCTTTCAAACTGTTTCTCATCTGGTATACTTTTGACTCCGTTACTCCTGCTGTGACTACCAGGTAGTTTTCCTGAGTGCTGCCTACGTCTTTAATTCATCACAGTCTGAAACCATAAACTTCTCTTGAGGAGGAGGAGGACCTGTGGTGGCCACTGTGTGGTGGGGCTACAAAATTCCCTACTGGATATTGACGGTGTTAATGCTTTTTTCATATATTGATTTGTTTTTCATTATAGATTAATATGGAAGGGCAATATGGCCAAAAATATTTATCACCATTATCACGCACCGGATTATAAGGGGCACTGTTGATTTTTCCGAAAATAAAAGGATTTTAAAAGCGACGTATTTTCAGAAAAACACTGTAATAATGACGGCCCGCTTACATGCTCTACCTAAAATTGTGCTTTGGTGTGTATCTGACAGAAGAAAGCCAAACCAGCTCCACATCACTGAAGTTGCAGCATTTTTACAAACCAATTCTGGTTCATCTGTTTCATTCAACTATTTCGCCCTTCTCATTCTCCGTCGCCGCCATGCTTTTTCTGCCATGTGCGTATGAAAACAAAGGCACTGCGCATGCGCGTTTTACCCATATTCTACCACAATATTTCATTTTCTTATCATTGCCTAAGGTTATAATAGGGCCATATCATACCGTTCACGGTATGATATGGCCCAGCCCTATAGATTAACATTTAAATTAATCTTAAATGGCATGTTTTTTATGTTCAATAACTGCATAATACTTTCAAAAAAGTTAACAAATAATATTAAGATTGCATATTAAGACTCAACACCATGCCCCTCCAGCTGTTCAGCTAATATCTGTCCACTTTTTGTTCCCCAGTTCCAGCAGGCTAAATTATTCCCTACTCTTTATTTCCTCAACCCAGAAACAATGGTTGCCACATTCTTCACTGGGACTAATTTACCATGAATGCAGGTTAAATTAAATCTAATTTCAAAATAAAAACAAAGCTGAGCTTTGCCACACCTAAAAACTGATTTCTGAAAAAAGCAAACAGATAAAAGCACTTTTTTAAATATATATGTAGCATAAAATCTCTCAGATCTGTGGCAGAGCTGGGATGGTGTGGAGTCCTATTATGGTAAGACAAACAAAAACGACTGAAACAAAAACATCGAGCTGCCCTCATTGCTGTAAATTTCCATCTCGCACTCTCCAAAAGCCTTCACTTCTTATTACTCGCTCAGCAACATTGTTTGCAAACCACAAGTTATGAACCACGTTTTCCTCTGGCCTGAAACTACAGAGCAGTCTGACTGTCTACACTAACAGACAGGCAGAGAATTGATCATTTGTAGGAAAGAAATGCTGTATGAATACTGGTCAAATGATTTTTTTTAAAAAGATATGTAAAAGGAAAAGCAGCATTACAACAAAACGAGGAGATTTCTACATATGACTGGCTAATCTGGTTCCAGATGTCTGAATCATCATTCACAAGATTTTTTTTTTCTTAGCACACATATCTTTGCATTGATTATTCTCAAAGCTGGCTTTTGACTTCAGCTCAATGATGCAACTTGCAAAAGTCTGCAACTTTCCTAAGGCCATTCAAGACTGTTTAAGAAAATAGCTTTAAGAAAAGACACTTTAAGTGCAATAAATTAATATGTTAAATAATCGACATAACAATTCTGTCCAATTGTGACAGAATTCAGTAAAGCTATGCCTCATTCTCGTGCTTCTGTAATTCTACTCTACAACTGTGATCGCTCATCTAATTTGTTTGTCTGTAAAAAGCTAAATAAATAACAGCTGATGCATTTTTACAGTACAGATGCAAATACTAATGTTTTAAGTTAAAGGCAAAAAAATAAGTGAGTTGTTAGTTAAGTGAAGCCACTTCTTTAGGCAGAACAGGTTCTGTGTTTTGACTTTTGGTAATGCTGATATTTACATTTGCATCACAGGTTGTGCTTTTTCTTTCTCACTGAAACTCTGTGAAGGGGGAGATTCAACGCCTCATGTTTTTCCTCCGCAAGGTTTCTTTGATTGTGTGAAACTCAAGCTTTGCTCTAGATTTAAGAGACAAAGAAGCTGTCACACAAAGAATGAGGATAGTATGCTTTACCTAAATAATGTTGAGACTTCACCAGATGAGGATGGCCGAGTTGTTCCCCTCTAATGGTCAGTATGTGATAAAACACAGTGTCTAGAAATGTGCCTGTTCTATTTTTGTTCAATCACATAAACCTTTCCTGTGATCTCAGCAAATGCACAACACACCCTCTCCGCCTGGCAAAACCACATGAGTAATGAGATAAAGGGCATAAGGTAAACAAACAGGGTGAGGCGATGTGGCTGGTGGGAGTCGAAGCAGGAGTGACAAGTGTGACTAAGTGCTTCATCTCGACCACAGAGGGATGGTGGGATAGAAAGAAAAAACTTCCAGTCTTTGGACAGAGCAGTGAGCACTAGCAGCTAAAGCTAGACTGATGAACCGGCCAGATTACTGCAGTTCCATCTGCTTCGGTGTACACACCTGCCAATAAGTGACTACAGCAGAAGTGCAGAAATGACTAATTAGGTCTGATGCACCTCAGAAAAACACTCTTCGCAATACAAAAACACAACACCATCGTTAACAGCACATGAACCAGTTCTCCGGCCGTTCATATGCAGACCACCAGAGCGGTCAGCAGCAGTCTGAAACACTGGCTGATTGGGACTGATTGGGACTAGATCCTCTATGGCAGCGGTCTCCAACCTTTTTTGCGCCACGGACCGGTTTATGCCCGACAATATTTTCACGGACTGGTCTTTAAGGTGTCGCGGATAAATACAACAAAATAAAACTAGTACCGGTACCGAAAAAAAGAAGATTTATTCATAACACACGTGAAACGACCCAGGAAAACAGAGTTAATGATAAAAACGATAACAAAATAACGCTGAAAACCCTGAAAACCATACATTTCACACCTGAGCCTCAACTCTCGCGGCGCGGTACCAAACGACTCACGGACCGGTACCGGTCCGAGGGTTGGGGACCGCTGCTCTATGGGAAAGCAGCTTAATGGAACAGAGGACAACATCATCAGCAACCTGACTAGACCAGGAATAGGTGTTTAGCAGACACCAAACTAAAAACACACAAACAACAAAACAAAAACAAAACAAAACAAAACAAAACACATAAGCACGTACTTCCCTGGTTGTTAATATACTTGCATGGTTCATCCAAGTGAAGTGTATCTGTGGATAACTCTGGTATCAATCTGGATTTTTTTTTGGGATTGAGTCCAGACTCAATATATAAGCATGACTGGTCACACACTTAGAAACTAGGAATTTTCCTTTTACATCTGGTTATTTGATCAACAAAAGTATTCTTGTTTTTTAAATTACAATTAAAAGGCTAAAACCTTGATATATAAATGATATATCCAGGAAAAACCCTGTCAGTGATCTTTATTAGCTTAAATAACACAATACTACTCAGGCTATCCTGGCAGCTAACAAGGGGACTTTAGAGAGATACTTTAGGAAATACTTGTATAGCCACATGACTGATGTGCTCAAGTCTCAATCACTCTTTTGTTGTCTGACTTGTCAGTCACAGTAAGCTCTGAATTGTCTGCAAGGCGTAGGCATAGCATACTGTCCTTAAAAAACAGCCACATGCATATAAACAGAGCAGAGCAATGGCTTTCTTGTGATTTCTTCTCAGTGAGTCGAAGCCAGTTTTTAAGTGCTTCAGAAACAGGGTGGATACGCTGTGAACAATCAATCACAGTAAACACCAACCATGCTGCTGAAGGAAGCCAGCAGAAAGAAAAACAAAGGTGTGGTGAGATGGCTGTCCTTCAGCTGTCTGAATCTGTGGAGTGCTGTAATCTGGTTACTGACTGAGCTCAGTCAGCCTACACTGGCTCATTACATAAGAAAGCTACAGCTGGGAAGGAGGCTGATCATTGCCTGGCTGAGGAATGGAGGAAAATCGAGATCTTCACCTAGGTCTTCCAAAGTTGCCCTCGTATGAAGGGTGCAGCACAATGGCTCTGCTGCTTGTGTATAGGAAGTGCTGCTTCAGTCTCCTCAACATAATAAGTAGAAGGCTTAAAAGAACAGAATGGCCTTATCAGACAACAGTCTTGGACAAGAAAATGCACAGCAAAGCAAACAGAGCGCAGAGCGGTGCAAAATCCTCTCATTATATTGCAATATCCTTCTATAGGGCCGGGCAATGCTTTCTTTTGCGACTACGTTGACCTCATCTTCAAGGGCAAATGGATGCATCATAGGAATAGTGTAGGCACATCACTTTCCAAGGGCTTGTATAATGCCGAAGCACTGCAGAAACAGCCTCAAGCTAATGCTAGGCTGCCGCAGACATGGTCTGCATCAATTCTCATTTTCCCTTAATTCATTTATGAAGCACTTTTAACTAATTTACTATAACTGAAGAGAAAAAAACAGTTTCACAATTCAATTACAATATTTAGGACTTTAAACTGCTGCATTCTCAGGGAGAGACTTATGGTTTCAGTTGCTATTGGGTTACATCTCAGAAATCAATAGAGTAAATTTGAGTGTGCCTATTGCCTTGGACAAAAGGAAATATGCTAGCAAGCTGGTCATTGGAGAAAAATCAATAATCCCACTGAACTACAGCTCAGGGGGAAATGCACAGGCATGTTGCTGACATATGAATTATGGGGACTAGCGGACCAGTTCAAGTCCATTAGCAAAAAGGAAAAGAAAAAGCTTCTTCATCAGACTCAGACAGTGTCTTTTGTCTTAAAAACAGCAAAAGCTCTGTTGTAGCTGCAGGAAAGATGGGTTATAGTCTTTCCAAATAAGGTTATTGATTTTATTCAGAGGAACACTACTCTGATATGTCGATACGTTCTGATACTGCCTTAAAAAGTTATATGAGATGCCATGACAATGGACCAATCTACACAGGTGATCTAATCAATACAATCCTACTTTGTATCTTTAGTCCACTGGCTGCAGTAAGGACAGCCAAAATAGCAAGGAGGACCAACGATTTAGAGTTTCAAGCTCATTTGCCAACAACCTTTTGTAATGTCTTTGCAGTACTTTGTGATTTAACTGCAAAATGTGCCACCACAACCGAGCTTCATCTTTCAGCACCTGCTCAGGGTCTGTAACAATTTGCAGTATGATGTTGAATGTAAATCTAAAGAATCTAATAATGATTAAAACTAAAGAAGTATCCGAACCACATTTCCCCCTCATTCTGTTTAGGAGACTTTAGTTGTTGTTGTTTTTCACAGCCAACAGTACTTGGTAAAAGTCCAGGCCTGTAAGACCGCTATATACTGATATAAAGTCCCGACAGGTGCAAAGGTGCGAGGTCCAGACCAACGCTTCTTGTTGCCTTAATTATCTGTTAGTTTCTTTTACAACACTGGCAAAGCAATGTTTAAATCGAGTCCAGCATTTGGGTAAATATAATAATCATAAAATACACTTTTAGTTGATCAAATGAGCAGAAAGAACAGTTAAATGAATACACTTCAACAAATTAACTATATGCAGACCAATCATGCTTTCATGTACAGTCACGACCCAAAGACCCATTTTGATCCAAGAAAAAAAAAGCTGATTTGCATAAACAAGAATGATTCAGTGAGGAATCCAGCTTTTTATCGGGGCGATCGTGGCTCAAGAGTTGGGAGTTCGCCTTGTAATCGGAAGGTTGCCGGTTCGAGCCCCGGCTCGGACAGTCTCGATCGTTGTGTCCTTGGGCAAGACACTTCACCCGTTGCCTACTGGTGGTGGTCAGAGGGTCTGGTGGCGCCAGTGTCCGGCAGCCTCGCCTCTGTCAGTGCGCCCCAGGGTGGCTGTGGCTACAATGTAGCTTACCATCACCAGTGTGTGAATGTGTGTGTGGATGACTGGATGTGTAAAGCGCTTTGGGGTCCTTAGGGACTAGGAAAGCGCTATACAAATACAGGCCATTTACCATTTTACCATTTAATGTAAATCTAGTACTGGATCAGTATTGGATCAGAAAGCAAGGTATGAGAACTGAAAAAGCTGGATAGCTGCATTCCTACTTATTTTTCTTCCACTTGGCTTGTCTCTGCAAGAGTACGCTGCAAGAAGTGTCAGGTCTAACGAATGTTTACAAACAAGTCAGGAATTTAAAAAATTAAACAAAGTAGGCGAGATGAGCCTCCCTGCAAGGAAAATAAAAACACATTTCAACCCTGCTGGCTTAGCCACCATCTGCGGGCGTCTGTGTGTGTAATGCGTAAGACAACACCACCATCCCGAATGCACACACAGCTGATGTCAGAGATTCCACACCATGCCTGCCCTCTCCAGGCCGTGCCACCTGAGCTGGATGAGTCCAAAAGCTGTCCAGTCATCAAACAAAAAACATGCAAAGTCTAATGTCCCTCTCACAGCCTGCCTATCCCATTTGCTGGCTCAGAAACAGGCAAACCTGATCCATGTGAACCTCTGTTTTTTCCCCTGGATGAGTGCTCAAGGCAAAACAAGGTGAAGAAAACAGGATTTACTTACAGATCATTTGATCACAGTTTTCACATTTGGGTTGCACACTGCAGCCGTTTTAAACTTCATGACTGAACCAAGAAATTCCTCCAGTTTATCTGGTCTAAAAATAGTGCGACACTGGTAATAAGGGGGAGAAAAACACATTCACAGACATTTAGGTCAACTATTAGCATTGTTCATGAAAACAGGGTCCGTGAATGTCCATTACACAGCTGCGCACTTGTTCTGAGTGTCTATCTTTACATCTAAACCAGAGCAATAACAAGTGTGTAAGCACCACCACCAATGCAAACAGAGAGTTACCATCTAATCTGAGCTGCCAGAATTAGAACAACCTCCTGTTTCAGATAGCCTAAAAATAATCCACTCCTAATCACAGTTTAAACATAGAAAGTCTGCACAGTCGAGAGCTCAAAAACAGCTGATGGCTAAGATTTAAACACTGTCAGGGACAAAACCCAAGGAACGTGTAATGCTTCAATCAGAGACAATCAAATCAGTGACGTCATCTTCTCCTTCTGAAAGCATGAAATCCTTTATCATTCAGAGCTAATTTTCATTAACAAAAACCATTTATGTTTTTTGAAAGTGCACTGTTCTTAGGAATCATCATTCTCTGGTCCTTAAGCTGACTGAAACACAAAACACCAGTTAGCAAGGTTTTTAGAGAGTGGATGACCTAATAAGCTAGAGTATGCTTATGTTTCCTTTCCTTTGTATGAATGCATGTCTTCAGAGTTTCCTGTTTAAAAAGAAAAGTCTCAATTAATGCTTGTCAAAGACCTCTTTAGGCCTAACAAAGGCCTAACAATACCAAAATGATCTCTTATTTTTGGACTTCTCCTTTTCCTATAAAGAGCTTTCAAGATGGGAACATAACCACGCAACAATACACTGTAATATTCCTTACCACAATATACATTTCCTTTTTTTCAACCACACATTACAGTAAAGCTGTTTTCTTTGGATTTTGGTCCGGTCCTAAATACAACCTCTACAAATGTAATATCTACAGCAAGTTTTATGATTGTATTTACTTGATTTTCATTTCAGATTTTTTATGTCAAACAGCTAGCTTGGTTTCAAATCTGTACAGGTACAATGCACAGACACTGACATCTGCTAATTAGTGGTTAATTATTAAACTGTCAAAATGGCAGAATTTAAGTAATTTAAGAGGAGGGACCAGCAACCAAATTTCAGGCAGGAGGTAAAAAGTAGTGAGATTACACACATTTTGGTGTTATTTGCTGTTCATGCATGGTAAACTGTTGCTTTTAACTCATTCACTGCCAGCCATTGGCAGTGAATGAGTTAAACCCATTGACTCATTCACTGCAATTGACGGCTATAGACGTCAATGGCAGTGAATGAGTTAAAAGACTTTAGCATAATTTTTGGTCAGAAACCAACACGTTGCATGTATACAAAGAGCAGTTAAGTGTATGACCTTTTGTGTTAGACTTGAGGCAACACTACCCTGTTGATATACATGCAGTGTTGGGGAGTAACGGAATACATGTACCGCCGTTACGTATTTAGAATACAAAATATGAGTAACTGTATTCCGTTACAGTTACCGTTTAAAAAGGTGGTATTCAGAATACAGTTACTTTGTTGAAATAAATGGATTACACTGCGGTACTTTCCTGTTTCATATTGTCGCGGGTCAGGACTGTTTGGGTTTTGTTTGACAGCTACGTTCTGTTGTTCCAGGTGGCAGCGTTACGGTTGCCATGGTTACAGGGCGACGCTCTCTCTCTCTCTGCGACTGTGTGTTTCCTGGGTGAGAGAGCGCCTTTTCGTTGTTGTTGTGCTAAGCTAACAGGCAGAATGCTACAAGCCTAGCTTCGGTGTTCGCTGTTCGCGTTCGGTGTGAACACACCGTAAAGAATGTAGCATCATGTTCAGTGTAGTCCGTGTTGCAGGGAGAATGGACTGCCATACACGTTATGGGTCTGTGAGCGCGAGGAGGGAGAAAAAGGGGAGTGGAAAGGTACGAGTTGTCATCGAGGAAAAACGGGAGCTGGAAGCATGTAAATATAATAATAACCACTTCAGCCAAGAAGAGTGCCTGACGAGCCCAGTTGTAAGTAAGCTATTAAGACTCGACTGTACACTGTGTTCGTGTTTTCCTCCGAAAACAATAAGTTCCGTTGGAGCAGCCTTTCAACGCCTCTCTCTGTCAATAAAAGTTGACCCACACAACAAAGTAAAGCTATTTTTCGGCTACGAGTCGACAGGGACCCCACCGTATTAGTCAGAGGTCCCTTTACTACAGTTCGGAGTCGCGGACCTTCAGTAACAGTAATAAATCACACAGCAATAGTACATTCTAGTTGTAAACAGCATGATAATATATTAAGTAATCCAAAGTATTCAGAATCCGTTACTGTCATTGAGTAACATAACGGAATACGTTACAGAATACATTTTGGGGCATGTATTCTGTATTCTGTAATGGAATACATTTTAGAAGTAACCTTCCCAACACTGTATACATGCACCACGCAAGTAAGCACAAAGTGCATGTAGTGTATGTAGTCTGCACACAGAGGCGTTCTGATTGAGGTACAGTGATGGTTTAGGACAAAATGTCTCCTGGTCAGTGGAAAGCTTCAACTTTTTCTTCAGTCATACGTAAACTCTTGCTGATATTCACTGGAGCAAAGTAATAATAGCCAAGTCCAGCCAGCTGAAATGGGCAGTATTAGCTTCTGAACACAAGTGTTTATCAAAGTGTCTGAGAGCTGATGTCATCGTGTAGCAGAGCATGTAGCAGAGATGTTTGACTTCACTTAGTCCACTTTCCTCTAAAATACTGCTCTGAATGCCACAGCATGAATCACCCGACTCACATATCAGTGGACAAGAACAAGAAACGTGAGCGCTGATTTTTATATAATGGATACAGTGGCATCAACAACTTCTCGATGAAAATAAACAAGCACACAATTTCCTCTTTAACAGGATATGCCTTAATTGACAGCAGCAAGTGATTTCTGATCCATGGTCATTAAGATTCTGCCTGAATGGTCATTTTACATAAATTTAGAAAACTAAATACGTACAAAACCAGTAAGAAAACAAAGGAAAAAGTTTAATCATTTAATTCTTTAAATCCACAAGAACGTCTTGACTCAAATATTCCAAAAACAAAAAAGTAGGCCATCCTTAGCAGATGAACCTTTTCACTTTTAGTAACTGACAAAGTTTTGACAAATAATTAATAGATTAACCAAGAAAATAACTGATTAGTTTAACTGTACCTGTACATGTGTTATCATGAAATTAATATAGTAACATGTAGCATTAATGCTGAGATAGTTATGATTACTAATTTACATACAGGTGCAGGCCAATCTTTATTTCCTCCTTTCCTGTCCATTATGATGGTTACTAGACCTCAGAGGGTCCTAGGCTATGCCCGGGGCATGTTTCTGCAGTCAGGCCCAGTAATCACCAGTCAAGGAGCGATAATTAACAACCCCACATGAAGCAGGCGGCTGTGGAAAAGGGCTTTAGGGGACTAGAAGTGGCATTCCCACATACCACACAGAGACCACACTGCTTTGTGCACGGGGTCAGTGCGATGGGTGACTGAAACAGCAGAAAATGTAATGAGGGTATTTGATCCTCAAAGTGAGAGGGGGAAGTGGAAGCTAATCTGCCATCAATGCATTACTGGTTCAGAGGCGCACACAAAAAGAAACCCAAAATAAGACATTAAGAATGATGACCCCTGCATGACTTCATGGAAGTCTGTGCTCTGCAGACCAAAAGAGGTGCACAGACACACAAATGCTGGTCCAGTGCTGCTGAACATCCGGCGAGAAATGCTGCTGTGCCTCTGAAGGACATCAGCACAGAGACTGATGGATAAATTGCTTCCTGCAGCTGTCATCCTAAACTCTAAACCGGTTTACAAAAGTCCTCAGCTGGCCTTGGTGGACTCAGTGATTTGTATTCTTTGTGAAGAAGCACAAGCCTCTGCATCCATCTTAAAACTGCCTACCTAAATATTCTAAAGGCTGGAAATTTTCACAGTAAATAACAAAGTGTGTTTTGCCTCTAGAAAATTAATTAAGATGATTACAATAACAGCACAGGATTCCCTGCTGCATGTCCAAACATGACACAAGCTCATCTTTGGTGATACAGCTGAATGACATGGAGGACCGCCCAACCAAGTAACCAAGACTTTACCAGTAAACATGACATGAGAAAGGTCAGAGTAGATGATTAGCAGCAACTGGACTTTAAAAGAAGAGCAGGGGGGGGAAAAAGAGGGCGTTGCCAATTATAGTTAGATGACCCTGTACCTGTGGGTCCTACCCAAGTGAAGTGAATGTGAATGCAAGCACTTCTACACAATAACACATACTACAGTGTTTGAGCTGTGATTATTGACCAAAGGTGATAAGTCTAAAGTTGCTTTGGCAAGCCTAACAAATCTTAAAGATGACTAAAATCACCTCCTCTGTTGCTTTGATCCGTGCATTAATTTTAAAATAAACTGGCAATATTTGATGTTACAGGGATGACACTGAAGCCAAAATATCCTTTTTGCTTCATGTCTAAACAATTAGTATTGCATAATTCACATTTAAAAGGCAAGTGAGATGACTACTGCTTTCATTTGCATATCAACCCTCAAGGAATACAAGACATTTCTTACACTCCAACTTGATCTTCGGCTGCGCCATTTTAAAATTAAGCACATTCGTTCCAGTCCTGCAATACAAAAACTGCTGTAAATAAAAGAGCTTAGAAACTGCTTAATACAAGAAACAAAATGGATCTGTGACTTGCAAGTACAATACCTACAACAGTGAAGATCTACTAAATCAGGCTGAATGTGAAGCCAACCAAGCCCTGCCCGATCTAAAGCCAGCGGCTAAACAAGCACCAGTCTCTGCAGGCATGCAGCACTAATGCTCATGTGAATCCCCACGTGCTGCAGGCCAGTCGCTATACACAGCAGGGTGACTTCACGTCACACCCCATATGATGTCATCCTGGGGGAACAGGCTCCTCATTAGGGCTGTGTGTGGGATTACTCCTGATGTCCTGGATCAACGAGGCAGAGCAGGAGACGATAATGTCCCCTAGTCTGCACAAGAAAAGGCACATGCCCAATAATATGCTTTGAAATAAACATTAATCTCAAAGAACATGTTGAGTGATTTACTACAACTGCCGAATTTACCAAACTGAACATCCACTTAAAGACACTGATGCTGATCAATGAGTCCAGCTTTACTGCCACCCACCTTACAGTTAGTGTTGTTCTAGCTGTGAAGGACAGAATTTAATAGAAATCACCTCACTTGTTAGGAGTTTGTTTCAGTATTTCAGACAGCTGCCAACCTAAACACCAGAATCCGTCAGTCAGAAGTCCTCATTTGGTCCTGATGGAGTCCTGTTAACCTTTAGATTTTGTGGAACAGTCAACTAAATGATTTCTGTTCTCACTAGTCAGCAGCAAAAATAATAGCTGGTTAAACTAATTATCCATATTTCAATAATGTGCAACCCCAGTTAACGTTTGTTTCTAAATCACTATGACACCACCTGCCTCTGTGCCTTTCTGTGATCTAACAATGTAAACTACCAGGTGGAATTGGGCTGTGCGATATGACTAAAATCTCATATCCCAATATTAAGACATCCATCGTCCCGATAACGATATAAATCACAAAAATTTTACATTTTCTGAAAGTTCTGTGAATCTCGGGCAGCTCGACTTGCAGGAAGTGTTTCCAGCTGGGCGTCGTGTAGCTGGAGTCGAGTGTTTTAACCGATGCATGAAACGATACATTTTTAGACATAAGTTGTAACGGCCGCCGTTTTCTTTGTGGGTATTTATTACACGGCGTGCTGCGGGGAAAAGCCTGTTCTAACGTTTGAGTCTAAGGTTTATTTTTTAGCACCTGACGGCTCTTTTTTGCTTCTCATCCGTAAATAGTCTGCATGCTCTTTCACGTGATTCAGTTTATTTTGGAAAGTCTCAACAGGATCTTGAGCTTTATTGTGAAAACTTTGCGGAAAATAAGCAGACACGTGATGGTTTTACTGTCGTTGTTGCTAACGACAACGAATAAAAAGAGGCGCTTGTCCGTCAGTCGTGTGGTTATATTAAATATAAGAGAAAGAGAGCACTTTAAGAAATTAATATAGCCACTACAGTGACCATCAAAACCATGAAAAAATATTGCCGTAAACAGTTTATTTTGCGACACCACGATACAAACGATAGTGTAAAATACAACGATAGATGTTTTTATATCGTCATCCGATATATATATCGTTATATCGAACAGCCCTAAGGTGGAATACAGGACACATGACTGCTGCATGAACCAGCATGGTTCTGCAGTACTTTAAAGTCCAAAATTAACTAATGACTCAAAAAGATAAATATGGTACAGATTAAAACGGGCCAATGTATTTAATTCACTTCTATGTTGGTCTGCGTTAACCATGCATCAGCTGCAGTGCACCAGCTCCTTCAGAAGTCCAAACAATCCAGAAGACTTTAAAATGTCTGAAGTTTCATACACGCACACAGCGTACAAATAGGGCAGTCATTTCAAACTATTTTTCTAAACTTGGCTTTGGATGATATTATAGCGAGTACACAAGCCCCACCCACACACTGTTAAAGCCCTTTGCTTACCATGAACAGCCAAAAGAAGAGAAAACAGGACAATAAAACAACTGAGGATTTTTTGAAACTGTGACTCATGCAAAGCTACCCTTGCAGAGTCAAAGAACAAAACCATGTAGCTAGAAATGAGCATAATAAACTTCCTCAAAGACCAATCGGCTGAAAACATTTATTCCTATCATAAAGGAAAAAGTTGTATCTGCAACAATAGATAAAACAACCACTGCTTAAAAAGTGAAAGACAAATAGCACTGTGGTGATGACAGATAAGACTGTGAGGTTCTGGCAAGTACAGCTGTAATAAATTCTTGAGTCTGGTGTGGTACAGTGATCAAAGTAAGTGATACAACAAGCTTTCACTACCACAGCTTTTCTCATGGGAGTGGCAGCCCATGCTGTATTGGATTATAGTTTTTCAGGTGGAACAAATAAAACTGTTACACCTTAGTTTGCGTTGGCCTCTATTCTGTCAACCGCATGAATTAACTAAACACAGACCGGGCATAATCCTGCTATCCACAACTTAACATGGGTGTAGAGTGGAGACCTGGAACATGGGGTGAGGACCTGTGTGGCCAGCATCTATTTACTGATATTTTTTTAACTTATATCATCTGATATGTAAAAAGTTTCAACCTGTGTATCAGTGACATCCCTAAGTTGCACTTGTAGCCTAAGAACAATTTTGTATTTAATATATGTATATGTCAATGCTGTTCAAATACCTGCTTAAAATGAGTTTTTGTAAGTATGCACTGTATTTTGGCCACTTAATAAATAAAACCTTTTTTTTCTCAAATGCAAGACAAACCTTTACTGTTACATATACCGGCTGAAATGTCATCTCATAGTTGCTATGCTGTTTTTCTACATTTAGTATTTTGCTGGGTGAATTTAAAATAATAATTATAAATTATATTACCACTAAGTATTTTTATTTAAATATAAATTACATTTATTTTGATTTCAAACTAGCTTTTATTTTAGTGAAATGTCTTATTTGTTTTGATAAAGTGTACTTCACCTTTATGAACTATAAACTCCTCTAATGGTCATAGCTATTTTGTCAAAGACTACAGAGTTTCCCCAGCTTGGAGGATAAATCAAATATATTTTATACTATAGTATAGTGTACTACGGTATATAGTGAGTGTCAACAGATGCCTGATTTTTGTGTTTTTCTTTACACAAATAAAAATATTTTACTCATAAACAAACGAAGAAACTGTATAAAATGACAAATTTTGGACTCAAACATGCATGTTTTCAAAGTAAAGCAGCTGCTGGCACCCAGGTAAGCACCTCAGTTCATAGTATCTACCCATCCTGGACACAAATGGCCCTGGGCACTGGCTAGCTGCTGTGTCATAAGACTGGCAGGCAACCAGCCATGGTGGGGAGGGTGGGGCTGCAAAGAGTTTTATGAGTTGCTGTCTGGACATGGAGACCTCTTAGAGACAAGCCACCTATTGATCCTCGTGTCGCTGTGGCAGCGCAGAGACTAAAACTGTTTTTGCCTTTTATCTTATCCCCTTCCTGTGTTTCTGAATAGTGCTACTTAAAGATATAAGAGCACAGATGGATGTGGGTTTTAAGTCTTTTTTGGAAATCTGCAAAGAGTCCAAACAAAACAAGGCTTAGTTCATGCCTTACCACCAGTGGGACACGCACACTTAACAGGAAAAAAATCATCTGGTTGTCCTACTAACCTCATCTACTTACTTATTAATCTGACCGTGTTTTCCTGTGGGAGTAGGCCAAACGGGCCTGGCCGTGTAACTGACACTGCACCGCTGACAGTGAGCAGCTGTTTGGGGGAACTCAGCGAGAGGAAAATTTTAATTTTCATACCCTCTGCATGGCTGAAACAGACAGGTTAGCTTGTATAACATTATATTCACCAAGACAGCCACAAAGGATATTCAGCAAAATAAGTGTGTGACACATGTTTACAGCACTCTCACACTAACTGGCACAAAACCTTAAAGAAAGTCATACAGAAAGTCAAACAAGTTCAACTGGCTGTCCGTCATGTGAAGTATAAATCAAGAGTCACTGCTGCTCTGTCTTTATTGCCACATGTAACTGCAAAACAGTGTGCAAATAAGCCCATGACCATCAGCTCATAAAACTTCATGTTGCCAGAGTCATGACAAACCCTGTTACACAGGTAATATAAGTGTCTAGTTACATCTCATCATTTTGGATGACAGCAGGGCATGCAATGCTTCAGAAGGTGAAAAAGCTCATGTCCCACTCCACACAGTTTTGTAATCGTTCATTAACAATAAAAGAGCTTGCAAACTAAATTTGAGTGAGATACAGTTTAGCACGCTGGCTCAAACAAAGCCTTTGTCAATATGAAGGTAAGCGCGACTGCTTTGTACTGAGTTTAGGTAAAAGGTCTTTGGTTGATATAAATGTAAGCATTGTCCTGTTATTTTTTGATAAAGCAAAATGTATTTTAAAGTTAGCCAAACTAAAAACCAACTTTAGAAAAAAGCAATTAAAAACATTTTAGCCCCGGTCTTGGTGATTTCCCTTCGAGAACAAAACCTCTTGAGTGGGCACCATCAGTGTCACTGTGACCCGAGGTTACTGTGAACTCCCAACCGCATAACATTTGAATCCTGTTAAGAGATCTGATGCATATGATACACTGCAGATTACAAACCACATATTTAAATTTGGATCAACCAAATTCAAATGGTTCGAGGAAAATCAAAGAGCAATAACTCAGTAATGTTTGTTTTGTTCTGTTCCACTGGATGCAGGCTGAGCTACTGCCTGTTTAGTGCACTGAGAAGGCAATTTAATAGACTGCATACCTGTGCCTATAATCCACATATTTACAAAGCAGCAGAGCACTTTTTGTTTTCAGTTTTGCTTTTTTTTTTAACTTTTACACCCTGCCAGTTTGGAAACTGTCTTGCAGTCAGAAGGATGCTACACCCCTCTTAAAATACTCGCCTGAGGTGCTCTCTCTGCTGCTGTATGCATCAATATAATATGTTCCTTCAAGTGTTGAGGACTTGTATAATGAAACCTGACACAAACCCTCAGAAAAACTGAGCATCATGGTAAATAGTTGCCACCATGAACTGTTGGGCAGCTTTATCACTTTAATTACCAACAGTGAGATAATGGGTGCAAATATGAGGTGCGGTCAAAAACTTCACTGACTGCACCTATGAAAATAAAAATGTTTAAAATGTTGATAAATGTTCCCTTCATTGCATTCATATTAGTTGACCAATGCAGCAACATATGAATCCCTGTGATTTCATCCTGAATAAAACAAAGTTGTTTTCTTCAAATTACAGACATTGTTAGAAAAAAAAAAAAAAAAAGGATCATTTAGGTTGTTATCTAACAACTTCTTGGCATAATTTAGTCAGATACATCACGCCCAGTTTTAAAACACTAAGAAGGCAACAATTAAAATGCTCACCTTGAAGTTTATAATCTATATTTTCAACACTTTCTCTTTCTTTACATTTTAAACTACGTAACAAAAAAACAAAATAGAAAAAAAAAAATCTCCGTTGAGAAGAAAATCTATTTTTCCACATTCATGGCCAAAAATTGGGCTACTTTCGTAATGACAGTTAGCAAAGCTTTGAGAGTGACGCATTTAAACAGGAAGAAGGATTCATGTCTACGGCTTATAAGTTGTCCAGCATAGTCATGCTGACAACCAAGAAAACTAAGCTAAAAAGAAGTGACAACCACTGTTGTTTAATTCTGTTTTTTTTTTTTAATTAAGCAGTTTGAATAATCAAAATAATGCTGTTGAATTGTAACCATCCTAATGATTCACAGCACCACCAACCCCTCCAGTCTCTAAATGTAGACTTCTTGCACCCTTTAGAGGTGAAAAATATTTACTTTATGTATATAGACACAAATCAGTACATATGGAGACTTGAAAATACAGGGACATGAAAATAAGATTTGGAAATTGATCAAATTAACACACCGAAAGCTGTGATCAGATCAGATCGAGCTGCAAAAGTCACTCGCAGAAAAGACAAATATTACAGTCAAAGTGCACTGGTAGTTTCATTCAACTTTCCACACTGGTACTGATCAGCAGTTGCTTGTGTGTCCTACATTTCAAGCATCATCCTTCACAGCCACTGGAAACAGTGAGTATGGGTGGAGGGCTGAATGCGTTTCTTTTTCCTACTACACCATACCTAACTTCTCAACGAGCTTCCTCTTCACTGCTGTGTGTTTATTACAGTGTGCGTTTTGTTTTTAATCAAAATCAGCAGTCAAAGCACACCCAGCCTGGCCTTCTGGATGGCTTTGCAAAGCGTGCAAATTTCAGAGAAGACACTTGCAATTCTCAATGCTTTTACAGACAGAAGTAAAATACTGGTGTTATTGAGATCCAAAATACATGTGTGAAGGTCATGTGCCTTTAAATAGCCACTATATATTTTAAAATACATGTAACACCAATAGACTGATGAAATGTGGAAATACTGGTTTTAATTGCACTCCTTTTGCCTAAGAGATCCTTGACTGCTTATCATTTGCTTTTTAAATAGCTTATTAAATGCAAATGTTTTTCCTAAGTACCCATACTTCTTCACACAAAGACATTTTGTGTATATAAAGGATATTATCCAGTGGTTTTATACGTCAAACAAGCTTTGGATCAAAGTGAGCTGTACATACCCTGCTCACTAAAATTACTTTTGACACCCCTGCTGTAGGCCAAATACACTGAAGAACTTGTACCTCTGTCCTACTTTTCATATAGGCTGTCTGTCCTGGTGTCCCGGCAAACAAAAGAGTCCACAACTACAAGACCTAAATAATTCAAGGCAGAGCGCAACCTAATACTTTCTCGCTGTGGTGATGTAGAGAAAAATATGCCAAATAAACCTAGTTCTAGTTTCAGAATGAGTAAAAAGCAGTGAACCCTGTGACCCGTCGGCTCAGGCAGGAGCCTCACACAGAGTTAGATGCTCATTCAGACTCAATAAACCCAGTTGTTTTGGTTAGAAATTGTGGTGTGTGAAGAGCTGGCTCTGGTAATTTCCTGTGAGCTGGTCTTTTAAGTCAATGTTACATCACACATGCACCTTAAATAAAAGGCGGACTCCGATAAGCTGGATCGTGACTAGAAGCTCCCAGAAAAAACGAGATGATGATTTAACTTACTTCCACAGGCAGATGCACAACTACTAAAGAGATCAGCTGAAATTGATATCAGTGTTCACACTGCTTAGCTGACAGCTGAGGCAGTATTCAGAAACCAGTTCTGCTCTGCGCTGAATCCTAACGCTACACACGATGATGGCTTGTCCCCACTGCTGACTCTGAGCCAGCTTTTAATGGCTAGAACTATTCTTTGAAGAAGAAATATCAGGGAACAATAAACATGCTTACATAAACGCATTTGAGGCGTTCAAACGCATGAGGTTCATGCACCGTTCAAACATATCCCACTAACTTTATTTGCACCCATTAGTAATTATAATCGTCCATTTAAAGTCTGCCAGACATGCGCATGAATGCTCACCATAAAGAAGTCCTGTACATTTTTTTTTCAGTTATTAGAACGAACCGTTACCTTTGGCTAGCAAGTGGCTACTTCAAGCCTGGCTAATCAGCAGCAAGCTAACGGTAGCTTACGTTAACGCTAGGAGCTGGAGTATCCCTCTACTGCTTACCTTTAGCGGCCTCGCAGATGTTGTTTTCATCGTCCCATTCAGTTCTCCAGCAAGTGCCAACTTGTAAGTAGCAAATACGTTTCCAGTACCAACGACTTCTAACTTTTTAGTGTCCTCATATGGAGAACGGTGCATAAAATCCCAAACCGGACCACCAGCGACAAAGTAATTTCTCCACCACTTACAACAACAACGTCAACCAAAGGTTTCAGACGGCCCCCGAGAGGACTCGGCCAATCAGAGGCGGGAGTTTTCTTTCATTGACGTTTATCAGAACCAATGGTCGGGCTAGAACATTTTGAGTGACGTTCCCCATTAGAGTAAACACCAAATGAGAACGCCAAACATCCGCCTGCCAATTGGCTGCAAGAAAATGAGAGGCCAGTGGGTTTTTTGTGTCCGCAGCCAATGACAGTGCGGCACTCAGGCCAGAGTGACAGGTGCTTTGGAGTTAACAAAATAGCTGGGGCGTCACCGTGGCCGGGATGAGGTCATCCAGGATGATGTAAACCCTACGTCATTAGCGATGCTAAATAAAACGCAGCAGGGAACACGTCCGACCGTAATCCATCTTTTCTGGAATTGTACAAACACTAATAAGCTGTGACAAAACCTGTACATTTAGCATGGTTAATATTGCTTGCAGCTTAAGAGTTGTTTTTTATAGGTCTCAGTACTTTTCATGACCATTAATGTCA
Source organism: Pundamilia nyererei (assembly GCF_000239375.1). Classification (NCBI taxonomy): domain Eukaryota; kingdom Metazoa; phylum Chordata; class Actinopteri; order Cichliformes; family Cichlidae; genus Pundamilia; species Pundamilia nyererei. The sequence goes on along the minus strand of NW_005187539.1, from coordinate 1,353,512 downwards.
ATTTTCGCATGCAAAACGTTTTTTTGTTGTTTTCAAAAATAAATGGAAGTACATGTCAAACTTTTTCTACTCATGAAAGACAAACTTAGTGTTTCGTTAAGATGTTTTAGGGAATAGCTCACCAGGTTTCTTAAAAGACATTTAAAGCTCTTCCTTGCCCTTGAATGATTCATGGGGGATTGTTTAGTGGCTTCCTCTGAAAATGATCAGGTGCAAGGACTGCACTGCAACTGAGTGAAAGAAAAGGAGCCAATGAGAGCATGAGGGTGGGAATGGATGTTTGTATCTGTGTGTGCCTGTTTGTTTGACGCCACCTCTCTCTAGGGACATCTCAAGGACAAGGCTAGCTCTGTGGTCGGCATGAAGCTGGACACTCTGGTGAC
>NW_005187539.1:1325802-1350801 GCF_000239375.1 Pundamilia nyererei | reverse complement strand
CAGATCCTTTTATTTAGCAAAACTGTGATTAATAGTTAAATATTATTGTTGAGGGGCACAGACAGGACTCCGCACGCACGCACACACACATAAAAAAAAATTTTAAAAAAAAAAGTTGCCTCAACAAAAGGGCACTTTGGGCACCCATCAGGAAAGGGGCGGGTGCTCTGCTGGCTTCTGCTCCGCGACTGCTGAGTGACCCCTCATCTGGGACTCTCCTCAGCTCTTTCCGGGAGAGTGGCACGGCTGCCCCTCCGTTGGTCTTCCTTGGTCTCCTTCGCTCTTGGGGCCTCTGGATGTCTGGAGCCTTGATCTCCTCCATACCTGCTTCATGCCCAGGAGGACGGGGCTATAACTCTCCCCACACCCTCTAGCAGAGCATTACATGAAGGAACCTTTTAAATACAAGCGTGCGCACGCTCACAGGTGTACACACAGGTGCTCACACAAACAAACTACACCCTTTTTGGCTGCTACTTCAAAGCTCACTGCGCTGTCGATCTTACGTGCTGCACAATAATATTTAATATTCAGTGTTATATTCACATAGATCATCGAGATGTTGTTTATTATATTGCTCTTTTTCTTTGCTTGTTCTCTTTTTTCTTTCTCAACAGGTGATTGATATATGTATTTTGTGTCTGATTTTGCCCTTTATCATCGTCCCTCTGCCCCGCTCTTTTTCTTTCCCCCTTTCTTTCTCCTTTTTCCTTCCCCCTTTCTTTCTCCTTTTTCCTTTTCCCCAGTCAAGTCTGTCCCGTGTTCAGCAAATGAAAATAAAATAAACAATAAAAGCAACGGTGACTCAAATAGACCAATATGGCATGGCTGGGATGGTCCATTTGGTAAAGTAAATCCGTTGGGCATCTTTCTTTGCTTTTAGACAATAATTCTGATGGCAAAAGAACCAAACGGGACAGGCCAAAAAAAAAAGAAAAAAAAAAGGAGCCAATGTCCCCCCCAAAAAACCCAAACCCTTGAATAAATATAAAGAAATTAAGAGGTAACTTTTACACACCACGACACTAAGTTACACACTTAACATGAAAGGTAAATTTAACTCATTTCGAAAGTAAAGATAACCTATACATTATCATTTTCCCTTTCATAAAGTATTATATATGTAAATCCTAAATGTTCTTTTCTACATTCTTCATATGTATATGATGTCTATATATGCTTATATTATCTATCTATCTATAATTTCATGCTCAATGAGCTGGTAGGCTGATTTCTCTGTTAACTGTTATTTTAAAAACAAAAAGACAAACAAATCATAGGTTTACATTTTAAAATTTTTAATTTTCCCTAGGCTATATAAAATAAAATCCAAGTTACAATGAGCAAACAGAAAGCACTGTGAGGGATTCATGAAAACCATAAACATGTACATGTCTGTCTGAAAGTAAAAGCACAAATTCTCTGTTAGAACCAATTGCCCAGCTACACAACGTTTACTGAAAATATTGTACAAAAACTCCAAAAGTTGCTTCGTAGGAAGGCATTAGAAGCCTATTAACTGGTTATCAAAGTGATGACTTCCTCCATTCAACGCCGCCTCCTGTCTGGACTTCTGCTGCGCCTCCGTCCACCAGCCCTAAAACAAAACACACATTAAATCAAAAAGGGAAATCTTAAAATTAATTAATTAATAAATAAATTCAAAAATCAGAGTTTCACTTAAATAACTACATATAACTCAATATGGGTGGTAACATAAAAAATATATATTTATTGTTGTAATTTATTTATTACCCTATTAAGCTGTGTTTTATGTTTTACCTGCTTTAACATTAACTACAGCATAAATAAAGTATATTTATAGTAACTTGTTGAATAGCTGTGACAGTGACTTAAAAAGGTGTAGTTTATTTTTCTTGTTTAAAAACAAACTAGAGTATTAGAAAATTATATTAATCAAGAATGAAGAGAGCAATATTAATAATAATACAGAAAGTCTTGGTTGTTTCGCGTGGATTATCGAATTATTATTGTGAAATTTAATTTACTTATCTAAGATGGAAAGTTTGTTTGTTCGTTTTGTTTTACTCTTTTGTAAATGAGCTGCTTCCTAAATGATCTTTTGTTAAAAGGGTTGGCATTATAAGCATTTGCTCCAGTCAGTACCTTTTTGATTAGCTTTATCTCGTGCTTTCTTTCTTTGTGGTAGATCTTTATTCTGTATTCATTGAGAGATTTGAATTCTAATCAAATAAATAAATAAATGAAGAGAAACCTTTCAGTAACAATGTAACGAGAAAATGTAACATCTATATTGTCATTACTGCAAATATGAATGCAAAGACTAAGTGCTGGGTAGAAAGAGGAAAATTCATCACCAATTACATAATAAAATTCTACTTAAATATTACATGTTATAGTCAGCCATTATAAAGATTTTTTTTTAACTTAATTTGACTTTTGTGGGTTTTTTTCTTTTTTAATTATTGAGTCCCTTCATTTCTTGGTTTTGTTTTTTTTACTTTATTGAACCACTGTGTTTTGGATATTGTTTTCTATGTTTGTTTGTTTTTAAAACAATTTGACTTTAGGCTACTTATTTCTGAGCTGTGTTTAATGTTTTGTCATCTGTCACAGAGACATTTAAACTAAATTATATCTTATCTACAAAACTTAAGTAGTCATGTCATCAGTAGTGGCTGCATGGTAAGAGGGGAAAAAATGATCACTTATGATGACAAAATCCTACTGAAATGAATGTACAGAGTATGTTTCTGTATATTTTTCAAACACTGGAGCTTGTTTCTGCTCCAAGATGGATGAAGACACCATCCTCACCTTCTCTTGTTCTTGGGAGGCCCTCTGACAAAACACCAGTCTACACTGATAGGCTGGCCCATCATGTCCTGACCGTTGAGCCCTTCCATGGCTGCTTGAGCCTCTTTGTACGTCTCATACTCAACCAGTGCATAACCCTGGGGACAGAAGACTGTGTGAATTATTGCATATTTATGTACACAGTAAAATCAAATACTTCAGTTATTGGTAGAACACATTCTGACTTTGTTGTACAACAATCTGTTTTTGCTTCAAAGCGCCTTTAAGGAAAACTTTACACGTTCTCCATTCTTAGCTGACAGAGGTTGGGGTAGAATTCCCTTTGGTCCTACTTTACATCAAAAACAATGCTGCCACCGTGTGGTAGAAAAGAGGATGTGTTTCTATATTTAAAAGGAACAGTTTGCCCTAGTCTAGTTCCCCATCGTTAGACCTGACTGTGCCCCCAATAAATTTTATTTCAGGATGCCTTACTGAAGGATGTCTGCATCCCTGAAATACAACTGGAAAAGAGAGAAGAGGCATGCTGAAGGAGCTATAATCAAAGATGACCAGATGCATCCTCCGCACAAGTGTTTTTCCCACATGGAATAAGTGTTATACACAGCTGAAATACAATGACAATGGTGGGATGAGGACTCTACAAATAGCTGTTCCTTTGCATTCATGCAGTTGTTTCAGTTTGGCTGCATAAAGAATCTTTCTCTATTTTACCATTTGTGTGGAATACAAACAAATGTGTAATATCTGTATATTCCTGGTTTGAATTTGGTTAAGTTAACCCAACTATAAAAAAGTGTCACAAGCCACTGTTAAACTGACTTATGATGATAAAAAAAACAAACGGCACACAACAACAAAACACTAAAAGGACAATGAAATGTGCTTTTAGTAAAAATTTGTCATTGTGTGTAAAATTTCCAGTTTGATCCACATCACATGTTAAAAATGAGAACAATCTGATCAGAAAACCAGCAAGCAGGTTACCAATAATTTCATTTTCACACAGACAGAGGAGATGGGATTGTTAGACCAAAACATAATCCTTTACACACATTAAGGACATCTGCAGTATTAAAAATCTTTGGATTTAGGGTTTTGTTTAGCAATAATTAGACCAGAGAAATGTTGGTTACTTTTTTGTAACTAACTTGACACTGGCACTTCTCTTTGTATGAAACTGGTTAAAGTGTGACTCAGTGGATGGTCATGGCTCTGGCTTCTGAGTTTATTCTTCATGGATGGCATCGTGGTGTCATCATTAAGAGTCAAACAAACATGTTATGCAGCCAGGTGTTGTGTATGCAGGTGGAAGGCAACAGTGATCTGTCTGGGCTCAAACCACCTTTACCCCAGAATGAAGCAATGTTTTCAACAAGCCATTTTTTTCTCTCCACTCAAACAGAAATGGATGTAAAAACCAGTCAAACAAAACAAAAAGAGCCAATTTAACAGTAGCATTGTTTGGGGTGTACAATCAACCTGTCTGAAAGATCTACGGAACAACCGCACGCCTCTCATTCCTCAAAGTGTAGCTGCAAACCACACTGAGGTTCAACTCCAAGTAGCGGGCTAGAACCAGGTATCACCAGACGGCAACCCTGTACTAGCCAGGGTTATCAGCTCACGCACGCGCGCGCACGCACACACACACGCGCACACACACACACACACACACACACACACACACACACACACACACACACACACACACACAATAATAGCATGTGGTTCTTGTTGTTGTATTTTTTTACCTTAAGATAACCTGTTCTGCGATCGAGGTTGAGATGGAGGTTTTTGATTTCTCCAAACTCTGAAAACTTATCATGGATGTCCTCCTCTGTGGCCTCCTCGTGTACACCCGTCACAAAGAGGATCCAGCCCTCCACAGCTGCAGCAAGGAAAGGAATCAGCATGTGATGAATCAAGTCGCCTCTGTCAGTGCGCCCCAGGGCAGCTGTGGCTACAATGTAGCTTGCCATCACCAGTGTGTGAATGTGTGTGTGAATGGGTGGATGACTGAGTAAAGCGCTATACAAATACAGGACATTTACCAAGTAGCACTTTCAAGTGTATCAACTTAAAAAAGACAAAAAACAAACAAACACTGTATTTGAGTCATAAATAAAAAAAATTCTACTTGTTGATAGTGTGATGCCAAAGGTGCTACATTGCAATAAAGCATTTAATGTAAAATAAAAAGTTTTGCTTTGATATTAAATCAATAAATAACAGTAGTGACACTTTTTTTGTAAATCTGAATGAATTTCAATGGTACCAGTGTAATCCTTCTTTTGCTGTTGATTAACTCTGAGATTTCTATTAACACATGTAGCTTGGACTTTATACTATTGACCAAACTTATCATTACAGGTATTGTCTTTTAGAAAAGTAACAAATTACTTTACTAATTACAAGTTACTTGATCATTTTACTTTTGCATTACTCTGTAACACAGCCTGTGGTGCTGTAGTGAAAGGTTTATAAATTGATAATCATGAGAAATTGCACCACACAATTGTAACGAGGACAAACACACAAATTATTTTGTGCTTAAGTATTAAGACAATTACAATTAAGAACATGTATTTAAATATGTTCTAACATGTTCTACCCAGCAGTGATTATCACATCAACAGCAAATGATGCAAGACTACCCAGAAAACCAGTGGTACTTTCTGTTATATCACCGCAAAGCCACAGGCTGCCGTTTCAAGTTCGTGACATAATCCTTTGTTAAACAGTTTCTTTACTTACATCTCTGAGGGCCTGGCTCATCCCCATCTTGTTCCACAGTATCATAGTCCTCTTTGGTTCTGGACCGGGCTCCCTCCTCTGGAAATGTCGACAAAGAAACACTTACTGTACTGCATAGCTAAAGTAAGAGAGGCTATGTAAACTATCGCCATCACACAGGGGTCACTCACCTGAACCGAAGCCTCGTCCTTTCCGCTTCTTGGCTTTCTCTTTCAGCTTGTGGATGCTCTCTAATGAATGAAAGATGAACAAGTCAGAGCCAGCGCACGCTGCTGCAATGTTCGCTTCATTACAAGTTTAACAACGAACAAAATTCGCCAATTTAATTCAACTGACTGGGAATATGTTTAACATGCCCGCTCCCCCCAGTTCGATCCGCAAAAACAATTACCCGTTAGCTGCACTAACCGCGAAGTAGCGTGTTAGCAGCTGCTAACAACACTTACGATGAGAGTTAAGTTACCGGCCAAGTAAATTTCCCCTTCGAAATGAAACAGGTGAATTTTAAACATCTCTATGTCCGTAGCCTCGCTAACTTTTACGGAGCGACTGAATAGATCAACTATACGGCGCTAACTCGCGTTAGCATGTTAGCATTTATCGGGCCTGCCACCACGCAGTCTAGCTTTTGTTCCGTTTACGAACATGACGGCTGCGATTCGGACCTCAATAATTACATATCATTTGAACGCGGGGACAGTAAAGTATCTGCCACTAACAGTGAACATAATATTGTTACCATCACCATCCTCATCCATAGGAAAGTCCTCGCCTCCCGCTTCATGAAGATCCAGCACGTCCGCCATGATGTCTCTGTGTGTATGCGTCTGACCAACGTAACGTACGTACGCAAAAAGCGCTGAGAGGCAGGCGGAAGTTGCCAGTTTGTATAAAATAAAAGTCAATATATTAAAATACACAGAATAACTAAATAAAGATGAAAATAATTATAAAAAAAACTTTAAAAAAAACTATCATTTTTATCACAGAAAGTAAAAAGGCTCAAATAAATTTACACAAACAGGCACATTTAGGTTTATAATGGTTTAGTTTTAAGATACCTGCACTTACAGCCCTGTGCAACTTGTCATTTCTCCATATTTTGTTTGGAAAAAAAAAAAACTGGTGCAGTGGTTTATTGAAACATGTGCAAACATACATGGAAATACAGTACACACACAAAAACAAGTTTATACAACTAACAAACTTGAAAGGCAGTATTTGGTGTAACCACCTTTATTTAGTTGAACTCTCTTAGGCACCTTTCTTGTCATTTGTGTAAATAGTCTTCAGGAAAAGTTCTCCAGGCTTCTTAATTTCTTGGAACCACCAGAGCCCCAAAGACTCGAATACAACTGCAGCAATGTGCTGTGAGGCAATGAGCAAAAATTGCAGTGATAGTAGAAGAAACCTGATTCATCTACAAGGACCCCACCCGACTCCACTCACTTCCATTGCAAGTGGAGTGTATGATTTATTTAAAATAAACCTATAACACTGCAGCTAATATTTCAGCACACGTGGTAAATAATATTAAATACTTTAAAGGTGTGTGTTTTGGAATAACTTTACAAAGCCATTTTTGTCCATATAATTTTGAATGTGATCATCAGTATCTCATTATTTTTTTACTTAATTTCTTTGAGAACTGTAGGTAATAATTACATATAGTCTGTACATGTAAAACAAAAATGATGTTTAAAAAAAAATCAAATACTTTGATTTTAGCAAGGCAAACAATGGGACATGACATAGACACACTTTACATATATCACAGAGTTTTCTTGCCATTTCCAATGATTTGTTGCTGAGTACATTAGGATTTTGTAGAAAACTTTGTATTCAGTGTTAAATTGTCTTCTTTTAGATTCTGGTGAGATGATTAGAAACATTCACTCACTTGCCGTCTGTAATCTGAAGACTTGTTAAACACGTCACATTTGAGGGAAAACATTGTTGTTTATTTGTGCTCACATCCTGAATTTAAACATTTCCTGTGTTTATTACACTGTCATCTAATCGTGCTTAAAATCCATAGCGAGACAGTGTGCCTGAGGTTTATGACTCACATCTTCAAAATTCATGCTCATTCAGTCTCTATGACAGAGATGCTGTGATTTCCGATAACACATCCCATTATCTCTCAGTTACTCTTATGCTTTGGCATAAGTATACACAGACTCATTTTCAATTGCTATTCTAATTTCACTGTATGACCTGGAGACAGGAGATGAATGTGTGTCTTTAATTTTAATAATTTTGTCTGCTTATATTACACTTACTGGTGTGAACTGGCTCTAATATGACTTCTGCATCATATGTAATCTTACCTAGTTACCTACAGGGAATAGCTGTTCCCTGTCATAAATTACAACATAAGATGTAACAGTCTGCAGCTGAAGATAAGGCGAAGGTGAAAAGAGCAGCATTGTTCTTTATCTTGGTCCATATTTTAGGCTTTTTTTGTTGTTGTTGGGGTTTTTTGAGGATTTATGTGTTGAGTTTGTTGAATTTTACTTTTAGGAACTATCTTTGTTTCAGTTTTGGTTTTTGTAAAAAAAAAAAAAAAAAAGGTTGCAAGACCAACAGAGGGCAGTCATGGATCCACTCGCGCTTTTGACCCACGTGTTTGAAACTCATATAAAAGCTGTTCATGTTGGTATTCTGGTGTCATTCTGGTAAACTGAAATCTATTCTTACTGTGAACTGACATCAAGTGTTGGTAGAGAAATGACTTCAAGCAATGTGTAATCTGGTTAAAGGATAAAAGCAAAATAGTAGAAAGATGAAAGTAGTTCTGATAAACATCTTTAGTAAATGGACTGACACTTATATAGTGTGTTTCTATTCTCACACAGCACTCAAAGCACTTTATACAACAAGCCTCATTCATTCACTCATACGAGCTCATACTCATACTTTTTTCTATGCTTTCTTGTATCTTGCCCAATAGTTGACATGCAGACTGGAACGACTAGAGATCAAACTGCCAATCTCCAAATCAGTAGGTGACCTGGTCTACGTTCGGAGCTACAGCCACCCTTCAAAGCCCCATAGTAAGCATATATTGTATTTAAAAGAAAGTGTGGTAGTCCCTTTAACCTGCACTGTCTCTAAGGGCCAGCGGGGAGCAACTCCTTTTGGATATGATTTAGGGCATTCGAGTCTTTATAGCTAGTCCAGTGTAATCAAAGCATTTGTAAGATCTGCCAGATGGTGGATTCGTTTAAGTACACTAATGTGAATATTGTGTAGAACAGGGGTGTCAAACATGTGCTCCGCAGGCTTACCAAAGGGCTGGCCTGTTGGACGGCTTTGCAGAGTGTGAAAATTGCTGAAAAAAAAAGCTCAATTTCACTGTGATCTATAAGTTTTAATGTACATGTAATGACATTAAATTGAGTGTGAAAAATAGACATTGTTGCAAAAAAAGTCCCACTTGAGATCAAATCTTCTTTTTTTTTTTTTTTTAAATAAATGCATACTTAAGTGATGGCTACCTCCAGTCTCAAACACAAACCAAGACAGATTCAAAGTTTTTAGGCCTCCTAAACTTAAACCTGAACTGAACTTCTAGACCTCTGATGCTGAGCTTGTGCAAACTACCTCTGTATTAACATTAACCTCCTAAGACCTGAACTCTTCCACAGCATGCATTTTTAATTTCTCTTTGATATTTGGGCATATTGGGGCCCGATGAATGTAAAAACAAAGAATTACCAGATTTTTTTTTTTTACACAGTTTTTGTTTCTAAGAAAAATGAGAGCCACAAATTAGGATATTTGTTTAAAATTTCGATAGAACAGTTGCAGTATAATGTAGAGGAAAATTGAGTATTTGGGTATAAATGACCATAAATGTGATGTCCACATATGTGGATGCCATCCTCTGTGCGATAAGCTGCATTTGTTCAGTTCCAGTTGTCCAGATCACCACGTATTTTGACTTCAGCTGACTTTGTTGCAGTTTCTCACAGTGCAAATGTGGTTTGAAAGAAAAAAATAACACCCAAAGCATTTTGGGCGCTACAACACATCAGACTTAACAGAAGCAAACATCACAAAGACAGTTTTTACATGATACAGATATGAAAGTTTCTTTGTAATCACTTTATTATGCTCAAAGGAGTGCAGTGCAATATCAGGAGGTACAAAGCCAGGCAGATATGCAGGTTGCCATAGTGACACTACAGACACAGTATGTCCAACCTTGCGTGCTGCTGTAACAATAAAGGGTGAAAAAGGGAGCACAATGGATTTAAAGAAAAAGATAAGACTTCACAAATAATTTTAACAGTCCAAAGATTTATTCAGCGAGATTAAAGGAGCCGTATTTTTTTCCCTTTCTCTTGTGCAGGTGTTGCTACATATCCCCATCTTGATTCTTTTGATGTGACTTACCTGGTTTTTGACTGGTCTGCAGAGATGTGTGCCTTCGTGTGAGTATGACAGAGTGAAATGACACTCACCATATGTGTTGGTCAGACTGCCACAAACATATATCTGAAAAGCCCAGTGTATGGTCGCTTTCCAAAAATATGTTACTTAAAAATAGAAAAATGTTAAGCAGTTTCATGTAAGAATGTATACTTTCTACCACAATGGACCCACAAGTTACATGACAGTTTCTACCCAAAACCACACACTGTATATCAATTATCACATCTAATTGACATAATGCTTCCCAGTTGCTTACCCTAACCCTAACCATTAAAAATAAATGCCTAACCCTCATCCTAAACCTAACCATAGCCTAATTGTAACTCTGACACTAAAACCACATTTTGAGTCTCAAAAATGCCGTCAATCTTGTGAGGACAGTCACTTTTGTCCTCACAAGTGACTGTTGCTCCTCACAAGTATAGACACATTTAATTTTTCTGTCCCCACAAAGGTGTCTAAACAGGTACAAACACACACACACACACACCTGATAATTAGCGACACACATCAACTAATGACTCAAAGCTCAGCAGACAGCTGTTGGGCACAGCGCTTTGTGTTGACATCTGCCTGTCAGTCAAAGCTCCAGAGCCCAAATAACAAACTGTAAGTCCCAATAAAAATTAAACAATTAAGTTATTAAAAAAATTAACCCTTTTATATTTGCCATTTAGGTGAATTTGAAGTCTAAAATGTCTAAAATTACCGGGCTATAAGCATGTCTGTTCCTGCTGTAAAGTTGAGTCTGTGGACACTGGGTAGCTCTTGGAGTGGGCATTTGAAGAATTACAGTTTTTAGCACTTTGATGATGTTTCATTTTTCCGCCACACAGGTTGCTGCATGTTTATTTTTATGTTTGTTCATTTGAGTATCTTGATTTCTGGAAAAATGACATTGCTGCTGCATTTTTCATGGTTTGAGCACTGCAAGTCCCATATATTTCCAGTTACAAAAGACAGATATCTCTACAGATGGTACCTTTTTTAAATCGGCTAACTCACAGCAAAAGAATTAAGATGGAAAAATAGCACAGGGATAAACATACGTATTTGATTTTGTTAGCGATAAAATGTGAAAAAAAGTGAAACGTCTGAGCTTAATGTTGATTCAACACTTTTAGGCATCATCTGATGATGCTGCATGGGGTCCCAGGTTTTGTAGACAGATGTGACTAACTTCATCTCACCAATGAAGTTAGTCAGGACTCGTATTCATAGATAATCAAAACTGCATATTTTCATATTGTCGGTAATATATAGTTTAATGTTGATTATTGAAAAAAAAAAAAACAACTTCAAATGTTCACAAAGACTGACAGGATTTCTAAGGTTATTCTTTAAAAGGTTTTCTTTAACTTACCTTTACATTACCTTGGCCTTGGCCTCCAGTACTACTATGAGGAACCTTGGGGTCATTTTTGGCCAGGATGTTTTCAGGTTGTTTGAAAAGCCCCCTGAGAAGCCTGTAGTGTTAGGATGCCTGGGTCGTTGACCCAGAGGTTTGAGTTTATTATATTATTTATCATTTCTAGTCTTTGGTTTCTTTGTCTGTGTTTTGTCTTATGGTTTACGTCTCGGTTCCCTCTGTTGCAGTGCCTGCGTGTGAGTCTGTGTCTTTAGTTCAGTCTGTGTTGTTTCCTGTTTTATTTTGAAGGTCCATGTCTGATGTTAATGTATCTGGTTTTGCTTCCCCTGTTTCGTTAGGCCTGATTTGCCCCAGCTGTGTTTCCCTCCTGTTACCCATTCCCTGATTGCTCCCTCTGTGTATTTAAGCCCTGTCTTTCTCTGTGTCTGTGTTGTGATGCTGTGTGTTCTGTCTGCTTGCCTGAGTTTATTTGGAGTCTCAGTTTTGTTACCTTTTTTGAGTTCGGCATTAAAGCTGTTTTGAGTTTACATTGTGCCTCCGAGCGTCTGCACTTTGGGTCCCCCATTCCTGCCTGCACACAGCCTGCACGTAACATGTAGTTGATCTAAAATGCTGCAATGAAGGTATAAACAAGGAGTTGAAAGACAAAATGTCCCGAATGATCAGGCTATTTCTATTTTCAGATCAGGCTTCAAACTTTCCTTTTTGATAAAGTTTATATTTAGGGCTGGATCAGGTGACCCTGCACCATTTTCTTAGTTATGCTACTACTGCTGGGATACTTCCATTGATGTACTGGGCAGTTCTGCCAGTCTCCACAGGTTTAAATGGCACTATTGCATGTCATTAACATCTGTCTACTCCCTTGTTGTTTGTATTCTGTCCCTTCTGCCATCCCTGTCAATGGACAGTTAACTGCTGGTTCTGTTGGACATGTCTTCCTGTTAAAATAAAAGTTCTTTATCCCCACTGTTACCAAGCTCTTGTTAACCAGGACTGATACTGTAGGTGCAAGAACACCAAGGACAAAGGTGTGTGTCCCGCTCCTCTGCTTGCAGAGTTTCTCTTCTGTTTCTGTTTCTTTGTATGTCTCTAGACAAAGATGGTATTGCTTGTATGGTTAAAGTAAACATACTGACTGTCTTTTTCTTCTGTTTTCATGTTTTTCTTATTTTCATTTGCTGTGATTCTGTGCAGTGTGCTTCCATTTTTATGTAATCTCTCCTAGATTCAGTACTGCCTCACTGACTCCCCCCCCCACACATAGTAAGATGTATATTTCCACTGATTACAACAGAGTTCATATGATGTAAATGGTTGAAGATCAAATATCCACCATAATATATGATAATCAGTTTATAAGTGAAACAAAATTTCCAATCAACATTTCAGCATCTACATTTCAAATTTTCTTTTACATAATTAATGTGTGAATTACTGTAAATTCCCCTTTTAAATGAAAGAACTGGCAACTGCATTTACCAGCATTACACTGGTCTCTACAATGATAGGTTCTCACTATAAGAAAAAACACAGTTTGAAAGGTGTGGCGTGGGTGTGGTCTCTGGCCAGCTGCAGAGGAGGGGTGATGCAGTGAGCTCCCGGGGCGGCGCAGGGGTAGGGTGAACAGGTGTGCTAGGATCTGACAGTGATTGTGTCTCTTTATATGTTGGCAGTGACAGTCGGAGGGGGGAAGCGGACATGACAGCAGAGACAGAGCGGGAGTGTCTGTGTCCCAGTAAACAAACCACAGTATTAAATAAAAGTTCTGCTGTCATCATATCAAAGTCAACTTTATTGTCAATTCTGCCACATGTACAGGACATACAGAGAATAGAAACTTCGTTACTCTCAATCCCTAGATAAAATAGAAAATGAACATTTAAATATAAGAGTGATTAAAAATGCAAGTAAAATATTTTAAAGTAAAAAAAAATTAAATAAAATTAAATAATATAATACAATTTTACATATAACAAGAAAGCTATACAATATACAATATAAGGGTAAATGACATTGAGTGCAAACCAGGCAGAGTAGTGCAAATAGGCAAATAGTGCAAATGGAGATTTGGTAATGTACGGTAAGAGATAGTGTAACAACAAAGTCTTATGAGGTAGTGGCAGTCCAATGCTCCAGCGTATGTTTCTTGGGTCCCACGTTACAAAAGGTTTATCATATAATCCTGATAGTTGTTGGATTACCATTATACTGTAATTTTATAGACCTTTTTGTAAACCCCATAAATCATTGTAAAATGAATGAACGTAATCTAGATCTTTATTTATATATATAAAAAAAACCTGCATTTTTCACCCTGTTGTCAGATTTCTTGACATCATCGCTGTAGTCTGAACTTATTATTTCTCTCTTTCTTGTGACTCGTATTTTTAAAGTAATTTCTCACAATCAGCAGGTCCAGCATCCAGCCTCTGGTTGAGAGACTGAATATTCTTTAGCACACAGGCCAAAGTACTGCAGTGCTGCAGGATCGGGTCAAAGCTCTGGTTCAGCACACTGGAGAACCTTCAGCAGGTGATGTACTAGACTCCACCTAAACTGAGGTGTGTTACTACCTAAACTAAGGCCATTTTATCTACAGAAATAACAGTATTTTCTAATCCACTCAGAGAACGCCATTATTAACAGGTTTGAAAGCCAGTCAATTCGAGTCAATTTGCTATTTAAAATTTTTTAAATAATCCTTTAACCCTCATCTGTGGATTCAGTGACCAATCCTTAGAGCCGTAATTAAATTAAAAAGGCACTCATCTGTTCAAGCACAGCAACCTTTAGGTTTCGAGAAAAAATCTCCTCCACAAGCATGTAAAGAGGTAGCAGATGTTTTTATTTTTCATGTCGACAGTTTTAGCAGAGATTGAAATACATAGCAAAAATGTTTTCATTAATATGTTCACAACAAGCTTCCGAAGCAATGCACTGTAAAGATGTGCTGCAATAATGATTTTTAACACTTAAGGCAGTTTGTTATTGAAATACTACAGTTTATGATAAAAAGGCAATTCTAATAAGTTTAAGTGAACAACATTTTGTGTGCTTTCTCTTTGTAATCATCTCACATCATAACAGAAAGGAAGGAAAAATACATCACCTTCCACATGCCCTCCATTTATGGGCCTGGACTCAATCCTTAAACAAAAGACATTTAAATATAGATATCATTCTGAAACAAAATAGAATATAAACTCTTGACAATAGCAAAGAAAAAGGCTGATATCCTTTCCATCTTCCCAGTAGCATTGGTATTTTGCATGCTACGAATGAGTTTTATTGCAAACAGTACAGTATGGGTCCCAGTTATAATAAAAATTAAGCTTGTGATCCAAACTTATGCCATTTCTAAATTGGGATAAAGGTTTACACAACCTCCTTTTATTCTAATAGGTCTGCTGCACACAATAGTAAGGCATCAGAGTGCTTCGCTTTCTATGGAGGAGACTGGAGGACTTTACTTTTTTAAAATGTAGTGTCTCAAAAGAAAATCTGCGTGCCCTGAAAAAACGTACAGACATGACTTAGTCCTGCAGCTTGTGTCACACAGCAATGAGGGAGACAATGATTTGTTGTCCTTTTAAACAACAAACAACAAAATCACTAGTCTTCCATGCTGCTGTGGACTTCCACATCCATACAGTTAAGGGATTCACCTCTTTCACCCATCACGCAGCTTCTTTCTTTAACTTCAAATACAATAATTTTCGTTCCTGATGCAAAAAGCATCAGTTAAATAATCACAGGGTTAAGCAGCTAAGTACATCTGAATGAAACACAGTTAACACTGTTGGGTTCTTCTAGTCTTGATGTGTCACTGCCAAGTTTTGGGTCATACTCAAGGTGGCCTCCTTGAGCTAACATACAATCCAAATCTTCCTGTGAAGACAGGCGCGGGCTGAAGGAGCTTTCAGGGAAACCACCTTCAACCCAAAGTTTCCTCAGTTGAAGGCCGGAGCTTCACAGCAGAACTGGCTGTGCTTGGCGGCCTTCTCCTTGTGCTCACAGAGATTAAATGATTCAGTTGGCAGCCTGTCAAGAAACCATCTGTAAAAGTGCTTGAAACCAGTATCAAAAGAAACACGGTTAAAAAAAAAAAAATAGACAAATTGTGTGGGTTATTATTTCAATTACTGCAGTTATCTCTGTGTGACCATTATCTTTCATCTGCCATTTTTCGTATTTGAAAGCAGGAATCACAAAGCCTTCATCTTACATCTCTGCTGGCTTGAATACAGAATTTCATTCCTTTTTGACTCTAACTTGTATTATTAAGTACAATTTTACTCCTGCAGTTTCTCTCTCTTTAAATATGGAACTAGCGGAGGGTTAAGTGTTTGCGAGCGTGATGTTCTGGAGAAAGGACGAGGCCAAAAGGATGGACGAAGGCACAGAGGTTTGAGGCAGCGCCCGGGGTCACCGTCAGGGTTATCTGCCGGGTACAAACTGTGTGATCCAAGGCTCAGCGCGGCTCCTGACCACCCTGCAAGCTGAAACAGAGAGAAAACACCCTCTAACCAGCTGCCGCGTGGTGTTCATATGTACCAACATCAACATGAATAAACTCAGCTGTCCATCAGCAATGTGACTGCAAGAAATGAATGGCATTTCAGAACGTAAGGACTCCTCTGAAATGATATGAATAGATTTGAAACATTTAGCACAATTGGAAAAAAAATCCCTTCTGATTAAAAGCAGCTTCACAACAGAGTACTGTAAAATGCTGCAGTGTGAAGGAGAGCAGCAGTGTGCCTGGTAATTGCTTTAAGTCTATTTTTAAGGAAAAACTTTCAAATCTCTGCTCAAATATCAGACGAAGCTTCTATTCTTATCACGTAATGAACAATTCATAGAAAACAGGATATTCCAATATTTTCTTTCATTGTTTAGACCAAACTAGAAAATAATCTCCAGATTAATCGATAAGAAAGCAGGAACAAACGCAAACACTGAGGCTGTGTGATCCGTCGCCACAGGATTTTCTTCATTTTCTGTCAGTTTTCGTTAAATACTTTAGGAATCTGAAAAATATGTGTGTTATTTTCCATGAGAAAGAAAAACAACACCTTTATCTCCCTGAATCAACCAACTGCATTAATTTAACGCTGCACTCTGTTCCACAAAGTCAACAAAGTCTGCGGGATGCAGGGAAGTTTGTTTTTTTTAATGTCATTGATAATGATCAATAATTTAACATCAGTAGGAGCATTTTGGACCTCTGCAGTCAGCTTTTGAGGGCGGACGGTCTTTTCTTATTGGCAAATTGCCATTTTGTTAATGCTTTAGCTGCATAGGCACATATTACAGCAATGGAAACATTGCGGTTAATGAATTACACGGGCATGTTAGACGCTCGTGTTATTTAAGACCATCGCTTTGACTTTATTTGTTATATTAGAGCAAAAAGCCTATATATTTAAATGCTTGCAAGGGAAAGAGAGCCGTTTGCTGTGAGATTATCCTCTTTAGTTCAAGCTGATAAAAACAGTTAAATGGCTCAAATCTTGATTTTTTTTTTTCTGCCCCTTCAATTTGTGTAAAATTTCAGTGTGTAAACTGATTCCAAGTACGTTTAAATCCCACTATTTATGCAGAGAATGTAGTAAGTATTTACTGAAACTTGAGAGCACATCAGCCAATAGCGCTGCCATCTCACCAGACCATCTGAGTGTGTGTATGTGTGTGTATACATACAATGAAACCTGATTCGCTTGAGTGTGTATGGGTTATACATGTACAGAGTGTAAGATGCATGCCAGTCTTAGGTGTGTGTGTGTCTTAGACAGTATTATTAGTGCATTTAAGCACCTCTCATAGTGAATAAGTGAGAATAGCCTGATTTGTCAGGATGTTACATCTCTGTGCAGCAATTTGATGCCAAATGCGAGGATGCAGACACAGAATGGACCAGTTGCACAATTGAAAATCAATAAGAGAAAGTCGGTGACATTGACACACAATGGCAAGATAGTCACAAATTATTAGTCTTTGGAAAAGCAAACCTAGATTTCTGCAACGGAAAGGCTAAAAACCCAAATTATTTAAAAAAGCGACAAACGAAAGATAAGAAAAACAATACAAGAATATTCAGTGTAATGAGACACGGATTTCTTTCACGGTAAAATTGGTGGCACTTACCATTTCTGAATTAGACACCTGGGGTCATCCACAAGGGCGTCGATTCCTGGCGCACAAAAAAAAAAAAGAGCAATTTCACTGCACGAAGAGAAGGAAGGTGGAAAAAAACCTTTACTTTATAAAGGAGAATTGAAAAAAATTTCAAAGGCTCTCAGAAAAGATGCTGAAATGATTGAGTTGGGGGGGCGGGCGGTTGAGAAAATGGAAGCGTTGAGGGGGCCAATCGGTGAGATCTAAAGACAACAGAGTCTGTATTGGCCTCTGAGGAAAAAGGCACAGTCTGTCTCCATTGCCCAGTGGAGAACACTGATAGATGTGTTTTTGCTGGCATGGGTTATGTTTTTACTCAGGACTGACAGACAGACAGCCCCCATGCACACAGGTGCTATTCAAGGAAACTGTGTAAAAGTGACGTCACTGAGAAAAATCTAGCCCATAAACCTTTTCAGCACTTAAGCTCCGCCCACTACATGTTGCTCTGTTCATATTTTTTTCCCATTTTCTCCATTTTTCTCTCTCTGTATCTCCACATCTCTGCGCTCTTTGTCTGACTATCTTTGTGGGTTTAGCTCTCGCTTTATCAGCCTCTCAGTCCATAAAGTGCATTTCAACAAACTAGGAGGCCATAAACACTTGCAGTAAACCTACAACTAATCTCTTTATCTTTCCATTCCTGTCTTCATCAATCTCTTTATCTGCCTCCATCTCTCTCTCTTTCTGTCTCACACACACACACGCACACACACTATAGGTTGAACACACTACACTATACAAATCACTGAGTGTTTGTTTTCATTCCTCGCCAGCACAATATGTTTGTTGGGCTTTTGTAAAATGCACGCAGCTCCTGATGTGAAACCAACAAACGAAGCTTACCCTAATTTTCATAACCCTCCAATTTGGAGCGAGGCTGCCTCTCTCGCTCTCTCTCTCTCTCTAATGCTGAAACACCACTTTGTGAAATTACAGTACAATTTTGAAAAGTAGAAACAGGCAGCAGGCAATTCAGGTGCTCAGCCTCCGCAACAATGGACTGCTGGCCTTGGTGATGGTTGCTAGGCAATGGAGGAAATACAATGGCCTCCTCTGAAACCAAAGGCCCTTAAGTGGACTGACAGGAGCGAAGGCACACACACACACACACACACACACACACACATATATATATACGAACTCACAAAACGGAGCGATGCAGGGAGGAGGAGAGTGCAAGTGAAGCCGTGCACCTCTATGCATAGACGCTCGACCGGAATATTGCAGTTACCTGCTCCTGACCGGGTTGATCAGGCAGGAATCTGTTGGTATTTGGAAATCAAATCCACGGATACGTCCTGGACACATCTGTGCATATATGAACCGTGCCACATGCACGTACTGAAAACACAAGTTGAGAGGTCTTTCTGTTTTTGCACACAGCTTGGGAAAACCCGATAGTGGCAGATAATGTTTCAGACAGAGCGATGTATTGACCAATCACATGGTCAATACAGCAACAATCAGTCTGGCAGGCTGTCTGCCCCTCCATCTGTCTATTATTTTTCCTTATCCACCGCTCTGTCCTTGCATATCACCATTTACCTGCTGCCTCTCTCATCAAACATCCACCCAATCAACCAGCTAATGAATCAATAATCTGAACATAGTCACCACTTCAGGGAACGTAAACTTGCTCAAGTACTGTACTTGAGTACAGTTGTGAGCTACTCACTCCCTTATATAGTGTATATCTAACACTTCACCTATGCAGATTCAGAATACGATAACAATTAGGATTTCCCCAGGAGGGAATTTAGACATTACTCTCAATCATTTGTCACAGTTCAGGGGAAGTTCCTCAGTAGATCCAGCGGTTAACACCACTGTATCGCAGGCTAGTAGCAATATAAAAGGATCTTTTATCCAGGCTCATGGTAGGACAAAATATTAAAACCAGGAAACTTTCCAAAAGATAACCAGAATAACAAAAGGTAAAGAAAACAATAGAGGATTTGAAAAAAAAAATGGAGGGGAAAAAATGTGATGATCTTATAGAGATCAAGGTTGTAGGTGCTGAAATGGCGTTTTCTGTTCTGGAGTATTTATTCACGATAACATTGTCCTGTGTGAGCAGTTTGGACAGGCACTACAAAGAGGTTGAGTGTGTGTTCACCGCTGCCTGATAAATGCAGTGCATGGCTCATTAAAAGACGTTTAATTGTAATAAAGAAGAATTGTAAAAATAAAATAAACACAATTTATGATTTATGGTTCTTAAGGGAAAAAAGTGGATTCTGTGTTTGTATCTCACCCTCAGTTTCCTCTGTGGTCTTCCGCTTTTCCCCCAGCCTAGCAGCTCCATCTTTGACATCCTTATATATTCATGATCCCTCCTCTGCACATGTCCAAACCTTCTCAGGCTCACCTCTCGAACTTTCTCTCCAAACAGTTCAACCTGAGCTCTCCCTCTGTATGCATGTCTCCCTGTATACTCATTTCTAATTCTGTCCATCCCACAGAACACTTCCAGCTGTCTTTTTCTTTGTGCCACAAACCACACATCATAGCAAGTCTCATTACCAGCTCATAAATCTTTCCTTTGACTCTTGCTACCATTCTGACACTGGTCTCCACCCACTCCAGCCTACCTGTATGCTCCTCACCTCTCTTGTGCACTGTACCTTGACCCCAGGTATTTAAACTTGTTTTGCTCTCTAATCTCACAATTGATCACAAAGTTGTCTGTGAACATTATAGTCCACAGAGACTCCCTTTTTTGACCTCATCTGTCAATCACTATTGCAAGGTGTAACCTCAGCCCCATCTGTCACTCCTACTGCACACCACTACTGTCTCACTATCCTCATACATGGCCTGCATCAACGGCATACTTTCCTGCCACTCCTGGCTTTAGTTCCAAAGCTAATGGAATATGAAACAGGAATAAAATCAATGCATACAAGACAACTTCAGAATACTATCTAAAGGCTGAAACCTTATCAATGTGCACATCTCAAATATGCAACAAAATATGTCCCCACGCCCCAAACAAACAAACAAACAAACACACATGCACGCACAATCTTTTAGTCTTTGCCAGGATACAGGTGGGTTTTATCTCCATCCGCCCTTGTTCATTACTTCTTAGCGAATGAGTCAGTGTTTGACTGATAGCAGCTGGACGGCTGAAAGCTCTGCAGGAAAAAGGAAACAAGAGCGAAAAATATATTAGCAAAGTTGGCTGAAGTGTGAAACTCCAAACTTCTGTTTAGACTTTCTGGTTTTTGAAAGAGCCACAACAACTTTTAAACGGACTGAAGTGACATTTGCTGGCGAGTTTTCAAGCTGTGCTGCAGCGGAGTAGCTAATTAGCTATCAAGTCTGCTAAGTGACAGCAGCAGTGCCTTTCCCTCAGTGAAGGTTTGTTTAGTGGCAGTTTTATTTGAACGGGAATGTCAAGAAGTGTGCTCATATTTGTAAGTCGATAGGAATATTATATTATTATTTTACATTAGGATGTTATTACCACATGATGCTGCTGTTCAAAGGTCGCGGTTCTTGATTGAGTGGTAGCAGGCTACCAGAGGCCTACACTACAAAGCAGGATTTAATCTTATCCGGGTACCTTTAGGGTTAAGTCCGGGTTTTCAGTACGACGAAGGTGATTCAGTTTTTTACCGGGTATATCACCATGGCAACTTATGCTACAAACTAACCTGTTTCGGAGGTGACGTTACAAATGTCTTTTATTTTTTATTTTTTAAACCTGTCCTGTAGGCAGAATCATGGTCTGAATGCTTTGTTGTGCCAAACACATTTGCTTTTCCAACACTCTCTGTAGACTCTCTCTTCTTAATGTTTCTATTTTATTTATTAAGTTTATTTTATTATTCATATTATTGCCTGTGGGGATATTATGCTGGAGCGGACTGGGGGTGAAGGCCAGATTGGCTAAAAGAAGAGGAAAGCAGAGGAATAGAAGAAGAAAAGGGACAGAACAAAAAAGAGAAAAGGAGGAGGGTGAAGCAAACAGACACGCTGGGCCACTGCTGCAGACCGAGCTCTCACCCAGGAGAGCTGACAATCTGAGGGTACACGTCCTGATGCCTGAGCTCCCACAGTCAGAGAGCTGATATTTTTTTGTATCTACAATAAATACAAAAAATGGCACAAACAGTCACAACGCACAGCGCAAGTGTTTTTTGGGGAGACCGTAACATGACAGGACAGTGGCAGAAGCCAACAGTAAGCAGCTAATGTATCTACAGTATTATTTGACTTATCATTAAAACACATTATATTTCATGTCTTTTTCCCTCACAACACTCATAATTCTCTGCTTCTTTGTTTCTCAGTACAGTCTTTCACATGTTTTGGTTTCTGTCATTTTCACAGCTGTTCCTCACATTACTGTCTCCCCCAAAAATACTTAAATTGTGTTTTTCAGATTTTTTTTTCTACGTCTGCTGTGTTTTATTCAGCCCCTGTTGTTTTTGTGTGGTTTTGCAGCAATTTTCAATTGGTTGATGTTTTCTGAAGTTGCACTGACCTCTCAAGGCCACTGTGTATTACCCCTTCATACATCCTGTTGACTAAAGCCTATTTACTAATATAAAGAAATATATTAGAATTTTAAAAAAGCTCATACAAACATCAGCAATCACTTTTTAGCAGACAAAATGATGATCATTCATGATTTTATCTCTTTTCATTTGGATTGCTGCAACAGACAAATCAGCTTTAGATTGCCTTCAGACTGTACAGAATGCTGCAGTAAGATTTTATTAGCAATAACAGAAAGATCCCATATTACTCAAGTTTTGACTTCTCTTCATTGGTTGCCAGTAAATTTTAGGTTTCATATAAAAATTTTAGCTTTAACTATTAGAGCTCTACACGGTGAAGTATGTCTTTGAACTGTTGAAACTTCATGCTTCTTCCCGAGCACTTAGGTCTTCAGGTCAGAGGCTGCTGTTGGCCCCACGTGCTAGGTTTAGAACTTGTGGGGATCGGGCTTTTCAGGCAGTGGCACCAAGGTGTCTTTATGCTGTACAGACTTTATTGACTCATTAAAAAAGCAGCTGAAAACATTTCTATAAAGACGAGCTGCAAATGAATTTGTTTTCTTATATTTTCATTATATTTTTTATGTTTTTATTTTATTTTTCTGCTTATTCTCGTATGACTGAGCCATTAGCTTTTTCTGAATTTGGAGGTCGATTTGTCAAGCTAAGTGTGTCTAGTGTGTGTGTGTGTGGGGGGGGGAGTTTCCAGTTGTGCTCGGCTGAATGTCTGGGCGTGATGACAGGCTCAAGAAGCTGAAAAACTAAGGTGACTGAACTGCTTTATAATTTGTTTTGTTTTTTAAGACTTTCACTCTCATGCAAAAGGCTTCTTCAGACCTTTGCTCAACTAAAGTGATGGGCCCGCTTATTCAAAGAAACTCGAGTATGTGTCTATACAGTCTTCCTTTTTTAGTATTTGTTTTATTCTTTTATAAGCTAATTTTATTATAAATACAACTATGTTTACTGTTACTGTATTTATCCCATGAGCTTCTTCAGAATCAGAATCAGAAAGGGTTTTATTGCCAAATGTTGAGCGGGTTTACAACATTAGGAAATTGCTGCGGTGCTTCAGTGCAAACATACTGTTATAAATTACGCTTAAATAGACATGAAAACAAAAATAAGAATAAGAATTAAAAGTGCTAAGTAGATAGATAGATATATACATGATATATACATGAGTGCAGGTGGTGATCAGTGCCAAACATGGAATGATGCTTGTGCTTGTGCTTGTATGTCTGAGCTCTGCAAGTTTTTTACTTTACTAAAAACAAATTTCTTCTGACGTTTGTGCTTTTGGTGTCAGGTAATGGGAGAAATGGATTTCCCACTGGGAAAATGAATGTGGCCTCTCCAGGTTGGAAAAACATCTTAGAAAGTCAGAGGTAATTTCCCTGCATTCATGTGGCTTCTTGGGTTGTTAAAATTCATGAATTGCAAACTTTTTTGTATTCATGAGGAATCAACATGGACACAAGATGGAAAAACTTTTCAATTTTCAGTATTTAAAGTCTGTTGATGGCTGTTTCCACAACGGAAAACAACCTCTCCAAATGTAGCTCACACTAGGTGGACAGCAGCTAAATGTTAAAAACCTAATAACAAATTAAAGGTAACCTTTAGCAAAAAAAGCAATAATATTAAACAATTATTCTGACAAACCAAGTATAAACTTTCAATTCAGTTCAATTCAGTTTTCTTTACATAGCGCCAAATCACAACAACAGTCGTCTCAAGGCGCTTTATATTCTAAGGTAGACCCACAATAATACATACAGAGAAAAACCCAACAATCATATGACCCCTATGAGCAAGCACTTTGGCGACAGTGTGAAGGAAAAACTCCCTTTTAACTGGAAGAAACCTCCAGCAGAACCAGGCTCAGAGAGGGGCGGGGCCATCTGCTGCGACCGGTTTGGGTGAGAGAAGGAAGACAGACAGACAGTGAAGACTTTCACTTTATCCATCCGTCTATTATCTTCCCTTTATTCTTATTAAGGTTGTGACAAAATTTTCCTGGGAGAAAATATAATTTCCTGTGCCACATGTCCTGGTCTGAGCATTTCAAAAACTGCGGATCTTATGGGTTTTTCCCATACAACCTGTCTGTGGGGTTTAGAGAGTGGTCCAAAAAAGAAAATATGTGGTGAGCAGCAGTTCTCTGGTAGAACATGCCTTCTTCATGCAAGAAGACAGGAGAATTTCTGATTTGAGCTAACAGAAAAGGAAAAGTAAGGCAAATAATGAAAGTACCGGTATGTGGAAGAGGATCTTTGAATGCACAACAAGCTGAACTGTGAAGGAGATGGTCTACAGCAGCAGAAGACCACACCAGGTGCAAATCTGTCAGCTGAGAACAAAATGCTGAGGCTACATTTCACACAGGCTTGCCAGAATTGGACAATAGAAGATGTGAAGATTCTGATGAGTCTCAGTGGCTGTCTCATGGCTGCTTCCACCATGTCACCAACCTCAATTCTGGTTCTCAAAAAACAATGAGTTCACTGCACTCAAATGGCCTCCACAGTCACCAGATCTTCATCCAGCAGTCACCTTTGGGATGTTGTGGAGCAGGAGATTGACATCATGGACGTGCAGCTGACAAATCGGCAGTAAATCTTTGATGCTTTATGGATCAAAATCTCTGATAAATGTTTCCAGCACATTCTTGAATCTGTGCCATTAAGAATTAAGGCTTCTCCGAAGGCACAAGGGGTCCAACCCAGTACAAGCAAGGTGTACTGTATAAAGTATCCAGACTGTGTGTGTACATTATTTCCAGTTAAAATGGTGGTCTATGTTCTGTATTATTAATAATTGAGACAGGATATCAATAATAATACTCTAACATGCAGCTGTAGCTGTGAGCACAGGGGCCCCACCCACCCTCACTTCAAATCTTCCGGTTACGAGGAGCTGCCAATCAGAAGAAAGGTGTGT
>NW_005187539.1:1315810-1325490 GCF_000239375.1 Pundamilia nyererei | reverse complement strand
AGCGGAAGCGGATGGATGGATTACTATAATTATTATTATTTGGTTAGATTATTTAGGTAGTGGATAAATTGAGGGTCTGCACCAGTAGAGATTATTTTCAGCTTTGAATCGTGCAAACTTGAGGAACAATTGAAAATACAAAGCTGGAAATGAGCTTAAAAGGTTCCTTTTAATGTCCTGTTTAAACACATTAAGCAACAAAACAACACATCATCTTGTTGTTCTCCACTCACTGAACAAACTGTAAGAATAAAACTGAGGCTGATTTAAGTTGTGAGTCACTGCATGTTCTGCATGTGACACATACTCTATATAATTTAAAAAAACACACATGGGGTGAATGTAAAAATCTGTTTCTTTTTGGGGAGAATTCAGAATTTTTTCTTCTCTTCACGTGTGATTATGGAGCAGAAATGTGTGATTTTCCTCATTAAATTACATGTGAAAACCTGAGCTCAGCAGCAAAATGAAGTCAAATTACAGCGAGGTCTCTACAACAGCATTAGTCTTCTGAGGAATATAAAATTGCCACTGTACTGTACTTTGTACTGTTATTTTGTCACAGCCAAATCAGACAAGTGCAGTTTGGCAGGACGCGTTTGACTGGCTTGAATTTAATGATAATGCGATGTATAAAGATACATTATGGTACATTTTTCCCCTCTCATTCTGTGATCTTATTGGAGCATTGTCCTGTAGGTTAAACAGAAGTGCATCAGTGAAAATAACAGCATTAAATGCACATTGTCTGGGCGCATATTTAAAAATATATTTAAGTGAAATTAGCTGTATTAAGGCAACAAAGGATTTATTCAAGAACACAACAAGACTGATGGTAATGTCTTTATTTTGTGAACAATAGCATCACAATTTGGAGGTGCAGCTTGGATAATTACAGCCTGGAGCTTTGGGCTTCCTGGCCATGCCATAAAAATGAGTTGCCAGGCACATGCTGACCTTTTGTGATATTTTTAAAAACCCTGAAAATACTAAGAAGGCCAGTGTCTCTCTGACGTACTCCCCTTCCCCCCTCAATCTCATTTCCCCCCACACATCTCCCTCATCTACTGGAGAGAAACTGAAGCACCACTTCAAGCCAGCGCTATTATTTGCTCCTTTCGAGGCCCGGCCCCTGAAGTACCGCACTCAGTTAGGACCTGTAATGTAGATTCCATTTCAGCTGCTATTAGGCCTCATCCGTTTTAGCAGACCTGCCTGTTCGTTATTCCTCCACTACTCTCTCCATCCTCCACATGCATCCATCCGACCCCCCCCCCACACACACACACCACCACCCCTTCCTGCTTTCTGCTTTGGTGCTGCCATCCCTCAACTCATCCTCTCATTCCTCCTCAGTCCTCCACCCATCTGCCCCCCATCCCATCCTGCTATCTCTCCACTCCACATCTGACCACCCCAGTTTCTTCCTCCCTCTCCCCTCCATCCATCCACTTCACTTCACTCCACTCCCATCCCCAGCCTTGCCCCCAGGGGAGCCCTGCAAACTGCTTATTCAACAATCGGCTGACATAAAGATATGTAATGACATTTTCGAAGGCAAAGAGGCCTGTGTGGTTTTTAATTCATATTTAATGGCTGTCAGGCTAAATAGCCCACTATCCTAAATGGGAGAGAGGCTGCTGCCCTTCCACTTAAGACTGAAAGCCGTCTGCTTGTGGATATCTGCTGGTTGCACAGAGCTTCTGCTGCAGCAGTCCATTTCTGTTTGTTCCTATTTTGGAAAATCACTCAAGGCGCAAAGAGTGACTCCACATCTTTAGAAACAAAGATGAATTTTTTATTCATATCTCACAGGATACTAATGATTTGAAAAAGCGTTCTTGCGGTTGAGGTCGTTTGAATGTGTGGTTCTTTTTTTGATTGGTTTATTTTGTTTAAAATGATTTAAATCAAAAAAGTTCCCAATGTGATGCCCTCAAAATGTGCTAATTTTAACATGCAAAATATATTTAATGAAGGCATGCGGTATTCTACCTTCATGCTTTGAAGATTTTCTGAGTGACTAGCCTTTGAAATTCATTGAGTTGGTCAAAATGATCCCCTTTTAATTTGCCTTAGTTTTTGAGGATTTTTGATCCCTCGTAAGAACAGGACAGGAGTTAAAACATTACATTTTCAAAAACACCTTGAAGCTCTGTTAAAAAGTAGTGGATTTAAAAAAACAAACAATGCTTGGTATGAGTCTTTGTTTCTGTTGCTATAAATCATTAATAGGAAATTGTTGCAGTTTTGCTGTTAAAGCTATGATATATACCATCACATCAATGCACAAATTCACATGATTTTGGCTTTAGATTGATTTGATTTGGGGTTTTTTTTTTTGCTAGCCCTGAAATTTTCATGTAGCTGTTTTCTGTATTTATGACGTTATTAAGGCTCAATAACTTGAAAAAACCCCAAGCGTATTCGACCTTACTCTGAAGGAAAATCCTGAGCACTGTGCAATTTTTTTTGAGGTTTTAAAAACTATTAGAAATAAATACTTTTTTAATCAACAACCA
The DNA here is from genome assembly GCF_000239375.1 of Pundamilia nyererei. Lineage (NCBI taxonomy): Eukaryota > Metazoa > Chordata > Actinopteri > Cichliformes > Cichlidae > Pundamilia > Pundamilia nyererei. Next base: position 1,322,968 of record NW_005187539.1, on the reverse strand, counting down.
GAAAAATGCATACACTTCTGTTAATCAGGGTGACACATTTATTGCCTCAAGTAGATGCAGATGAGTCGTGCTTAGTCGAGCCAATAGAACCCTGAACTACTCTAACTACTCTTAATCACAACAATTGAAGATACTACTACAAATAAAGGTACAGTATAGTTTTCAAATAAATGTGTACATAAACACATTTGATATCCCTCAAATTGATACCTTAATATTGGCTGAATATCATACACAGATAAATCTATTCTTGTCTCCTTTTTTCTCTCTTTGTCTGCCTGACAATCTCCTCTTTTTATTCCTCTGAACGCCTGCAAATATCACTTCTCTCCCTCTGTATGTTGCACTTGTTCACAGTCCTGCTCCCGGAGAGTTTTTCTTGTGATTGTGCACATGTTTGGAGTATGTCCAGTTAGAAAAGGCAAAGACATTTCTTTCCATCTTAAAAATAAATAAATAATGCAGGCAGTGCAGAAATGCTCCCTGTGGAGGGTGAATTTATGTTCTTTCTCATGAAACTTCTCCATCATTAATGAGAGAACCGACCAATAGATCTCACGAGGGAGTGTACTCTCCCTGCGTGCTTGCTTCTTGGGTTGTGAGGTGCAGCAGGCCCTCCACTGATGGTGACAGCCGTCCAAGTCATAAATTCACTGTGATTGTGATTGCTGTTATAACTAACCTCTGGAGTAGCTCGCTTGGCATCTTACTGAAGGTTGTCTCAACAGCTTTAAAATGCAAATGTTTTCATCCTGAATTGGTTGAAAAGAAGAGACAGTTTTAATAAAAGCTGTGCTAAACAAACCACTGTTTTTCATTCATTTTGGAAGTGATGTTTGTGTTTGGGAGAAAGTCCTGGTCTTACAAGTGTAGGGAGGAGAGGAGCAGGTGAAATGTAACTACTGTATTCTACCAATGCTTTTATTTTAATCTGATAAAAAAAACCACAAATCAATGATCTGATCGTATGCTTTCAAGATCTCAAGTTTACAAGAATAGAATTCTGGTGTTTTCATTTTTATCCATTTGTCTCTTTGATGGACCTCAAGTGTGCGTCGGCTATAAAGTTAAATATGTCACAAAATGCCAGAGCTTGTCTGCAATTTGCGACCTGTCTACCTTCCCATTGGATAATCTTGCCCAGCTGAATATATGGACTGAGAGCGCTGTGCTGTTAAACCCAGGAAAAATCAGAGGATGAAAAATGTGCTTTAACCTTAAAACCTCTTGCTGATTATTTGTTTATAAAATAAAATCAGGATAATAAATGTCAGTTGCTGGCATTTAGTAGCTGCTCTTATTGGTAAAGAGTAAATAAGCAGGTAGTGGTTTGGCATCATAATTCAGCGGGATGTCTGGATTTGTGGCTTTTATGTTTCCTTTTTTCCACAGAAAACAATTTGCTGTTAGTCTTTGGACTTCATTTGATTCCATAGATCTGATTTAAATATAGTATTGTGGCGTGTTGGGGGAGCGGCTAGTTCTCTCCCATCATGCCTTGGGACTGCTGTTTGGATGTTCTTGTTTTGTTGTTTATGGTTACACTGCTTTTAACTGTTATCTTGAATGTTGTGTTGTACTGCGGTTCAAAGGCACTTACAGTTGTTGTTTTATAGAATGAATGCAACCATGGGTGAGTTCTGTTATGCTGTTGATGACCCTCGAAGCACAGTGTGTGTTGTAATAAAGAGCTCCCCCTACCAGCTTGGGGTTGAATAACAATCTCTCTCTGTGAGCTTCTTTGTAAAGATTCCTTTGCATGCCACAGTATTTTGGTCCAAACTGGAATATTTTGTGCAGACACTTACAGTAATCTCACCTGGTTAATCGTTGAAACTGCAAACCAAACTAAAATCTAAATACTATACAAAAAATAAAACAAAAAACAATTAAGACTCTTCCATTGCTATGAGCGTGTGCTAAATAGCAAATGCTTTACTAAAAACTGAGATTGCACAGCAGTAAATCCTCACATTTATGTTGCTGTCATTACATTGCAGACTGTTCTGTTGCGACAACCAGTCAATTTACTCTTCGTTCTCCACGTGCCGATCAGCCCGTGGTCGATGCCTGCCGCTTACCTCCATACAGACGGGAGGTCAGAGGTTTGAAAGGTCGGGACTGTGTGCAGAGTTTCTCCTGGCTGTCTGGAAAATATGAGTAAGTGAGCATTGATCTTTTCCCACTTACTGTAGGTTCTTTTAAGGCAAGGCAACTCTGGAAGCAACGCTAAAAACTAAAGTGTAAAAGGAGAAAATAAGCAGTCAGAGATGACGCGTAAACGCTGAGGGGAAAATGTGGCATTTGCTGGCTGATTTGTAATAATTACATAGTAGGCGCAAATTAAAACCTTGAGGGCCATTTATAATTTTAGATTGCACTTTTGGCCTAATATTTGGCACAGCAGGGGGGTCGGCACAAATGTTTTTAAGCCTTTTCAAAATGAAGTGATGGCTGCACCATTTGGAACGACTTGAAAGTAATCAACAGTGGTACAACAACAGAGAAGTGCGGTAGTGTGCTCAGTCAAATGCGCTAATGCAATCACGTCCATGGAATAGTAATTGATTAAGTGTTAGTTAAAGTTAATTACAGACAAAACGGCTCTCGGACTCACGATGGAATCTGTTCGGCCGCTAAAAAATTAAAGTATTTTTCTCAGTCACTGATGTATATCGTTGGAAATGTAGACAGTGGGTCTAATTGCATGTAAACCACTTGTGCCCAGTCATCTAGCCGATGACTAACTGGTCCAGCATGCAGCATCGGCAGCAGTATTAAGTCATCGTCATGAAACAAAAAGCGCTGGGGGCTGGAGAGAAAAGGATCATCGCTACTACCAAATATTGATGCCCTGGCTGCCTCGCATCATTTTTTTCTGAGCAGGGTCCAGGCGCTGAAATGTAAATAAATCTATCAGGGCAAGGAGCCGGGGGCTCCGGTTACCACTCCTAACAATCAAGAGGCTTTTCATGCTGCCCTGGAGGGCCATTCCTGTAACGCTAGCACACTGGAGAGAGCCACAAATCATCATCTCTCCTATGCTCTCACCCCCACTGTCTCTCTCGTTGGACTCTGGTCTATCCTGCCTCTTCCATTTTTTTTCCTCCCTCTCTTGTTCTTTCACTCACACCGCAGTCCCCCATTCTGTTCCCTTTTTTCTTTTCAGCCTTCTCTCTTGTTAGCACCCATCTTTTCTTCTTAATGCCCTTCATCATAATCTCCTCATGCTCTCTGCTCTCCCACAGCTCTGTCTTTATACTCATACTCCTACTCGTGGTTCTTCACAACTCCCTAAAGCTCATAGTGAGCCTCACACGACAACAAAATGAAAGGCCAGGGACTTGCAGCCACATTTATCAAGATCTCAAAAGATCATTTCATTTTACAACCATTTCTGTGTCAGAAAACCACTTATCAGCACGTCATCTGTACAATAATATAGCATCGGTTCAGTGCCGGCTCAGGAAGGAAGCTCAAAACGTGGTGCTGTCTGCAGGTGTATTTTATGTCAATTTCTGTGTATGAAAGGCTACACAGAAATAAATATTGTAATTTTTGGGTCTAATATCCTTCCAAATTATTCTACGCTAATGTATAAGATATCACACAACACTTTAAATAAAGCACAGATTACAAAGTTTCTAAAGGTGTTTACTACACTTGGTCTCTTTTAGTCCTCCAAGTAAATTCAGAGAATTAGTCAGCATGTTTGCACTTATATGAACTCTCAAAACACACACACAGTGAAACAAATCCTCCTCTGTTTACTTACTTACTTGGCCCTTTTATTGTCATAATACATATACAATGAAATAAGTAGAATAGTACTGTAAGGTTAAATTTATTGCGTTTTTATTTTTACCTGTAATGGAGAGCTTAATTCACAAGTTAAACATCATATTGTTTTCAAACTAGGCACTGTGACCATGAACTCGTCAGGAGAGCTTTTACTGAGGTCACAGAGTATCAACGCCGATGGCTGATTTCCCGTAGACTGCAGTACAGTGAGTCTGATGCCCCCTGATGAAAATGGGGATGAATTTTCACTCTTCAGAAAATACAGTCTTTGATTTGATATGTTATGACCATACAGTAGGCTGTAGACAGCGGTCAAAGTCGATTGTGGCAGCTGCAGGAACCTTAAAATGTGGTGTGGCAGTGCAGCAAGGGGCGAAAAAAATTGAGATCCCTTAAAATAACTTCCGAATTGATTTATACTGCGAGCTCCAACAGGTCTGTCTTTGTGGACTGGCTGTGTGGTTTGGCTCCAAAGTTTATATTCTGCTGTAAAAAAGTGTTTTTCCACTTCCTGTTTTCTGATATCTTGCTTTTTCAATTATTTCTCACACTTGCATGGATCAGATTAACAAATTTTAAGATCAGGCAAAGATAACCGGAGTTAATACAAATTACACTTGTTAAGTGATGATTTCATTTATTAAAGGAGAAAGGTTATCCAAACCTACCTGGCCCTGCGTGAAAAAGTAATTGCCCTGAAAACCTAATAACTGTTGTGCCACCGTTGGCAGCAAGAACTGTAATCAAACGTTTGTGTTAACTGGCAGCAAATGTTTCACATCACTGTGGAGGAATTTTGGCTCGCTCTTCTTTGCAATATCTTTCATGAAAATTCAGCCACACTGAGGAGGTTTTGACCATGAACGGCCTGTTTAAGGTCAAAGCATCTCAATCAGATTAAAGTCTGGACTTTGACTGGGCCATAAGCCGAGTGCTCCCGAGCTTGAAGATTTTGTAGTAAAAAGCTGAATTAAGGTTGCATTAATTACATCTTTTTATGAAATGCTGTGTTAGTTTTATACCAGATGTAACGGGATGTAAACATGTCAAAAAGGTTGAACTTTTGTGTCGTCAGTCCACAAAATATTTCCCCAAAAGTCATGGGGATCATCAAAGTGTTTTTTGGGAATATGAGACGAGCCTTTGTGTTCTTTTGGTCAGCAGTGGTTTTCTCCTTTGAAATCTCTCATGGGTAACATTTTTGGCTCGACTCTTTCTTATTGTTGAGTCGCGAATACTGACCTTAACTGAGCCTGCGGTTTGTCAGATGTTGTTCTGGGTTCTTCTGTGACCTCCTGGATGAGATGTCAATGGAGTAATTTTGATAGGCTGCCCACTCCTACCAGTTCACCACTGTCCCAAAGTTTTCCATTGATGTAGAATGGCTGGCCCAGTGGTTCACTGGAGTTCCAAATGGCTTTGTAACTCTTTCCAGACGTTAAGGAGTTTGTTTCTCAGCTGTTTCTTTAGATCATAACATGATGTGCTGCTTTCTGGAATCTTCTATCCTACTTCACGTTGACTGACAGGTTCTATTTAAGTGATTTTTAAAAGTTTGACTGGGCTGGTAGTTATCAGGCCTGGGTGTGATTAATGAGATGTAATGTTGTTTTTGAAAATATGTGGTTAACTGGAGTTTAAAAAGGGGGCAATTACCTCATCACACAAGCCCAGGTTGGTTTGGTAAGTTTTTTTCCCCTTTAATAAATAAAATAATCATTTACAAACTGCATTTACTGTAAACTGTATGTGCTCTGGCTTTGTATAATAAAACTAAGAAATTCTCAGATAGTCTCACTGCAGTATATACATCAAGTTACATTAGCCTTTCCAACTCCTAGCCACTATAATGTTAGTATAAAGACCATCATAATCTCAAAATAATTATACAAAATTTAACTTTTCTAGAACAGAATAAGGTTTAAGTGTAATCAAGTTTCATTAACCTCAGCAGTCCTCATCTCCCAAAGTGATTTCTGGTCTTCCTGTCCTGTCTTGTCCTCTCTTTGTTAGGTCATAATCAATGTCTGAGAGTGAAGTACATTTCAGAACAGTTACTGAGCTTCTGCTCACATCCCTTCAGCAACCGCAGCTCTCTTACTGTCTGCATGGACGTGTGTGTGACTGAAAAGAGACATAAAAAAATTAGTCACAAGTGTTGGGATGCCATTCTTGATCATTCCAGCCCTCTTAAACCCGTGGCTGCAGATAACTTAAATAAGGAAATGTAGTTCTAAGATGTTCACTTTGGACTGCAGAGGGAAGCGTCAGTGTTTTGAAAAGAACAGGAAGTTAACTATTGAACTCTGTTTTCCCGATTCGGCCCGTGGTCAGCTTTTGCAGCAGCAGCAGTCGCTTGAAATAGAAAAATCAACCAGATTCTCACACTAAGAACATCAGAACCTGAAACTACAGGAGCTTAACCAAATGATGGCAACATAATGAACCTCGAGTTTTTCGGGTTTTCATTTGACTGGCTGCAGCTGCTCTTTGTTTTAGGTAAGGAGAGGCCCAAACCAATGATTATAACAGACATTTATGCATATTTACTGAGGTTAAGTTGATGATATAGAAGTGATAACGACTGCATGGTGTTTATGGGAGAGCGGAATGGGGCGCACGTCAAATTTTGGAAATCCCTGCTGTATGGTATTCATTTGATGTGACTCACAAATGAGTAGACGGCAGTCCCATTAGCTCAACCCTCACAGCACAATATTTGAGTGCCAGCTGTTTGTGTTGCATACCCCTCACTTTTCTTTTGTGGTGGAGAAATGGATTTGCTTTTAAAGACAGCATGCTCTTTTGAGAAAAAAATCGGGAGACTGAGCCGAAATGGTACATGTCGGTAAGAAGGTTTTGTTCAGAGGTGAGAAAGGAGGTTTTGGCGGCTACTGACTCACTGGTATTGATCGTCCATCTCACAAAACCCCTGTACAAATCTTATCATCAACTAGGACACTAAAAGCCTTACTTGCTGCACATTTACACATTATGGAGACATATTTGCTGGTCATGGATGCAGCCTTTACACAAATAACTCCTCATGCTGTCTTCGTCCTGTGATCGATGGTGGCCTGATCGTGTATTTGAGCAATCTGGTTTGAGGCCCTGGGACTTGGCTAGTTCTGTTCTGACCCTCAGAGGGCTGCAAGATGACAAAGGTCATGGTCACAGTTTGGACTGATACTGCCAGAGGTCGGTTGATATGCATCAGATGAAACAAAGCACGCCTGAAAATGGGGAGGCCATTTCAAGGATTTTTTGCAATTTTATCATTTCTTTTTAGTTTTGAAGTAAATTTTTCTCGCAGCGTCTACAGGCAGCCAAATTTCTGCTTTTTATACAAAGCTGATC
>NW_005187539.1:1313139-1314114 GCF_000239375.1 Pundamilia nyererei | reverse complement strand
TTTTTTTTCAATTAAGCCACTAGTTGAGAATTATTTAGACTGTAAAAGTCTTGCAAATTGCTACTTGTACTAATCATTCACATAAGTAGGACTGAAAAAAAAGCAATAAAAGGGGATATTTTAGAACAACCGTGTGAGGAGAAGTGGACGGAGCCCTGAAATCATCATTCACTGTTTTGTTTTTTTCTTTTTAACATTTTGTGTATTTCTTCCATCTTTTCATTCTATTTAAGCATAACAGCAGGAAGAAACTTAGTGCGCCTGTCATTTGGGCATTGATAATAGCACCAATCAGTATAATTTTTTTACAGGATCGGACCAGAGCCACTTGAAGCCCAATTTATGTAGTTTGGACATAATTAAGGTTTCAGGCTCAAATGATTCACAACTAACCCCAGTGTCCTAAAAACTATTTTATATACTACAGAAGTGTGCGATGAAAGCAACAAAGTCATGACAGAGTCTGTGCATGAAGTGTTTGCTGTTTTGTGGACTTTGTATAATGAATGCCTGGTTGAACTTTTTTCTAATTTTTCAGTGGCCTTAAGTTTTTTCAAAGGTTGCTTGTGACCTCTGTTTGCATGCATTTTCACCAATGTTGGGAATTATATGACCGTTCCCGTGGCCAGTGGTTTGGTTGTATACAGTTAAATTACTCTAAAAGGACGTGACACAGCTCTTTCTAAGGCGGGAATACTGCAGTCTCTGGATATAAAAGGATCAGGTGGATGGGATAACCTGGGAATGTCTTCCTTCTGAATCCTTAAAGTTTTTTTTAGTTCAACATTAAGGACTGATTTCAGTGAGTATGTCATATATATCTTGTCAGGAGACCATATGAACACACAACAACTGGTAATTCCTTTCATTTTAAATATGTTTACATTGTCTATCCTGTAAAATAGTCAGATGTCCATTCATATTAATGTTCAGAATTCACCTGCTTGCTGCTACTACTGCACATTCACCCAGTGT
>NW_005187539.1:1300321-1311483 GCF_000239375.1 Pundamilia nyererei | reverse complement strand
CCCCCCTAATTTTTTTGCACATGTCAAGGAGCGTGTCAGGCTACATTTCACTGTGTGTTATACTTGTATAACTATGCATGTGACAAATAAAGAACCTTGAACTTGAAGATGTAATGATGCATCCTTCGGGACGTTTTGGGGAGTTCCATGAGCCAGAATCCTAATCCAGCTTTTACAGGCACCAGTTCCCCTAACATGCATATCTACTGAGCACTCTCTTTTACCCATTCACACACATTTACACTCATAAATGCAACTATGGGTTCAGTATCGTGCCCAAGGAAATCACCAACCTTCCAATTAGAAGTTAACCCACTCTACCTCCTGAGCTACAGCCACCCCCGGTGTAGAAGGAACAAACTGAGTGGCCAACTAGGAGGCTGGAATTTTGGAAACTAATTGCTGGTTATGATTGTGCCAACATAAGCGTAACACAACATGGTCTGTTCTTCATCCCACCAGAGAGCCCTGCAGGTGGTTATGCCAGAGGTCCTTATATTAAAAAGGAGTTCCTTCTCCCCACTCTCACCAAATCCTTGCCCATGGGGAACTACTTGACCTTTCCTGAAGCTCAGTTTTCCTTCATCCAACACACTGACTGTGAAAACTGACTGTTCACTTAATATCTGACACATTTCAGACCTTTACATGCACTGCATACACTGAAAAACATTGCATACATGAGAGAAGATTCACAGAAAGTTTTAGAGAGTAGAAATGTACAGTATGTGTGACATACATAAGAGAGGGACACTCCAGGTTGAATGCAGACTCTTGTTGTTGGCCTCAGTCCAAACCACTCTAAAGCACCTTGCACCACTTTGCTGATTGATGCTCACATGGTTTGGCTCAGAGCCCAAAATCCACAGTACCTTCACCTTAAGGCAAGTGTATGTACTTTTACTGCATGCGTCTATGTACCCGATCCCGTACACACTCATATTATGTGGCTATTGTGCAGCTTTGACATAAAAACTATTCAAAATCAATTGACTGTGATTACTGCCAGACTTCTGGTGAACCGCCTCTCACAGGCCAGTGACTGATCCCCATCCATCCTGCCAAAATGGCAGTTTTATAGCCTCTTTCAGGACTGTCTTCAGTTGGCCAATGGGATGGGGCAAGTCTCTGCCTGAACAGGGTGCAAACATACATCTGGCTGAGAAATGAATATGTTGCCCAAGGGTTGTTGGTCATGTTCTTGGTCGGGACAATGAAATCATTATTGAATCATTTATACTGCCATGGTCTGTCGTACTTCTTACCCTAGTGTGGTTACGACTAATTATTCGATAATAAGAATTCTTTGAAAACTCTGTTGTCCCGTCTTTGTTAAAATGTTTATTGCTGAAGTCTGTTGTTCAAGTTTTCTTTCAGTTTGATTTCCTCTTCCCAATTTTTTTTAAACATATGAAGCCAGTTTGAAATGTTAGTGTAAGTCTGATGGTACAGCTCAAACATCTCTGCACTGGATGGGCTGCTCTAAACCTGTGTGCAGACTTCTGATTCTCAGTTGATAAATTCCATTAAAATTGTATTGGCAGCAGGTAACTAATGAACATCTCGATTGATTGAAACGGTAACTACTCTTCAGTTAGTTGCTCATGTAAGTAATTAAATTAATTTCAATAATTAATTTTAACCTTTTAATAATCATCCACATCAGCATTGTGTCAAGGCTCTGTGTGCGGGCAGGCGGCGATGAAGATCCAAATGCAGGACTCTGACACGGATTTACAACTCCAAAAACCTTAGCGTTATTGCTGGCATGGAAACAAAACATGAATTGGAGACTGAACACTGAAACCAAAAACACACAGGCATAATCTGAGGGTACGACGCAACACCGAGCGCGGGAAAACACAGGGCTTATATACACAGGGTGGTAATCAGGAATGGGCAACAGGAGGGAGACACAGCTGGAAGGGATTGGACTAACGAGACAGGGGGAGCAAAGCTGCACACTCTAACATAAGACATAGACTTTCACAATAGAACAGGAAACAAGAAACCACTAAGCAAAGATGCAGACACGACACTGAGAGACAGAGTAGACGCTGAACTAAACCTGCAATAGACATGAGAACACAAAACCTAAGAACTAATCCCTAAACAAAAATAACTGAAACATCATCATCGTCATCATCATCATCATCGTCATCATCGTCATCAAAAGCACCACAATAAGAAAAGAATCCAAAATGCGAAAACACACCAAAACACAACTCAAAATACTGGGTCAAACTGACCCAGAACCGTGGCACATTGTATTATCAGAAGAATAAAAGAATCCTTCTTTGGTACAATTTCAGTCCTAAACCTGTCAGTTTATGCAACAATGTAGATGCACTGTCTTACCCAACTTTTTAACTGGTGATTGCTCAGGTGGCTACACTGTAATATAGTTAATATAGTCCTACAGCTGTTTATGGCCCACTGTGTCAGTCATTCAAACCTTCCAAATGACTTGCAGATGAAATATGCTGACATAGACTCAGCCACAAAAGATGCACACATGCAGATATAGAGGCATTCAGAGATGGGCAGTAACGTGTTACAAGTAACGTTACAAGTAAAGCGATACTGTAATCCGATTACTTTTTCAAGTAATGAGTAATGCAAGGATTACTATTGCAAAAAAGTAATTAGATTACTGTTGCTTTCCTGTAAGCACTGTGTTACTAAACCGTGATTTTGTTTGTGCGAGTGTCTCATGACAATGACGTAAGCGTGTGCGACATCCGTGGCAGCAACAGACGTGTGTAGATCAACAATGGGTAATATGGAGTGCAGGAGAGAGTTTCAGTTTTCAGTTTTATTTGTCATATGCAAGTTAGCCCAGGGTCAACATTGCAATGAAATGTGTTTGACGAGCAGCAGTCACTCAGCAGCATGATATAGTAGGAGAAAATATAATAAAATAAAATAATAAAAAAAATAGAAAAATAGTAAGGAGCAAAATATTAGAGAGACATGGTAAAAGAGAAAAGATGACTAAATATATATGTATCTATAAATATAAATATATGTACACTAGTGATTAAATAAGAAAATCTTTAAAAGAAATATGACGGGAGGGCAGATGGGATATTGCACAGGAATGAGCAGCAGAAAATTACAGTATTGCACTTTTAAATATAAATATCGATAACAATAAAGTGAAGTGACCAGTGCAGATTAAACAGAGTACTTGTGAAGCTGCAGGGTAGCTTCTGAGTGCAGTGTTGTGTGTGTTTAAGTGTTGTGGTTGAGGTGTCGTATGGCTTGGTGGTAAAAACTGTTTTTAAGTCTTGTAGTCCGAGCAGACAGGCTCCTGTAACGTCTGCCAGATGGTAACAAGGAGAACAGCTGATGTGCTGGGTGGCTGTGGTCCTCGATGATGCTGTATGACGTATGAGTATGACGATGCAGCGTTAAAAGCGTGGAAGTACACTTGCATTACAAAAACATTCGCGTCTGCTGTGCACTCTGTGTGGGAAGAAAACTTCTTTCTACAGCGAAAAATTAAACTTCAGATCTGAGCGAGCACCGAGCACGCTGCTATGGGAATGTGACATTCACAGAGAAACCCCTAGATCCCTCCTCTGACATGACCACTGCGGCACCGGGCACATCTCCAACTGCTCCACTCCTGCTAAACAGGTGAAAATAGATTTAAGAGTGACAGGACTTAGTGCAGCTGAATCTTTGATTTTTTTTCCCCCCTGTTGTGTTTACTTGCATCTATTTGAAAGAGTGAGTGTAAACACAAAAAATGATTTCATTTGATATGCTGGAATATGCAGAAAATAGGTTTAAATGTTAAAGAAATTTCTTCAAGTCAAAGACTGCATATAATTTACTTTTTGCTTAATGTAATGTGCATAAAATTAAAAGATTAAAACCAATAAAACAATTTTTAAAAAGAAATTTTTTCCATTTGATTCAATTTTATATGATGGATTATGCAGAAAAAAATTGAGTTAGGCTGAAATGTCTATTGCTTTATTCAGGCTGGGTATCATGTTTATAAAAAGTAACTAAGTAAATAATTACTTTTTGAAAATAAGTAATCGGTAATAAGTAACTAATTACTTTTTTCAAGTAACTTAAACAAGATTATAGGGATTTCCCTTCCTTCCTCCTTATACACACACACACACACACACACACACACACACACTGGTCCTTTGTGTTTCACTCTGCAGGGTGCTGCACAACTTGGAAAGAGCTGCTCTGACTCCTCCTGGCGCTGTAACAGCTGATCTGCCATTCTGCTCACAGAGTCGCAGCCAATCCTTCCTCAGTGGTCTCCCAGCAGCTTCTTGTTCTCACAAACGTTCAACCAACATGTGGCAGAATGAAATGCAGAGAATCTGCTTAGATGCATTTGTTCCTTTAATTGAGTACAAATGAACAAAATGTGTGTTGTTTTGTGCAGACTTGATTTCATCTGGCACTTTGTAATATTGTCATTATTTTTTTGTAAATGGCACAAAAACAAGATTCAGTTGTCAGTATTAACAATAATAAACCAGAGGGGAAATTCTTTTTTTTTGGGCAACTGGTTCGACTAATATTTGGGCTGATTAGCCCAAAAACAAGAAGCAAAAACTTTGACCATGCAAAAAATGGAAGATAATGCAGCGTCCACTCATTGTGGAGCATTATCTTGACTACTAATTGGAGTGGAAAAGCATGTATAGGTCTCTAATATGAATTCTTACTGTGCAGGAGAAACAGGACAAACATGTAAAGTTGATGATATATATCAGAAAGTTTTGTCTGGAACTCTTAAAAACAAACAAACAAAACAATAAAAAAAAGAATTCCAGTGTAAAACTACAGGTGCGCCAGGTAAAGCCAGCATCGTCTGCCAAAGCTGTGCACAGTCTTCTGAGAGGACTTTGGCAGTGGACCAGCCTTCAAGCATCTCCTGAGACTTCAGGCGATATAAATGACATTAAACTGAAAATTATGTTTGTTTTACAAAGGAATTAATTACTTTTTGGGGCTTTGTTTCAGGTCAGAGTTAAACCCGAGTTTTGCAGCAAGTGGTCACCTGCTCAACTTCTCAGCTAAGGCTGCATGTGTAGAAAGGAACTGATTCATCAGGAAGGAAAAATCAGACTCCACAATTAGAGCTGTGAAAGCTTGTTTTGTGTTGGTGAACTCATTCCTGTGTGAATAATGAAAACAGCGACTAACAGTGAAATTAACCATCTATTAAAACTAACTGCTTGATGAATCTAATCACAGATTACTGGGCTTTTTCTTGTTATTCTGAACATACCGTCCATGAAAAAACAAATATTTCATAGAATATGATGGTTTAAGAATGGAGAGCTGCTGTCTGTCACCTCAGGTGGCTGTTATTTTTCTCCATCAGTTGGGTCCGCTGTGCTGGCTGTTACGCCGTACTTGTAATTTATTTTCCACTAATAACTGGCGGCATCACAGAATGAGAGTGGTTTGTGATTATAACGTCCCTGCTATGTATTTTTCTACATTACTGACTTTTCCAAGAGCTGCAGAAGCTCATTCCATGAGCGTCTTTGGACATACAGCTTTTACTTTTACTGGATGAGTCAGAATATGCTCGCAGTTAATGCTATGAACAATTCTAGTGATTCTGGGAAGTTTGTGTGTGTCCTGAGAGGCCAGTCATAAAAATAATTCATCCGATGAATCATCACTTTGTGCGTACTTGTGTTGTGTGTGTGTTTTTCTTGCTCTACATAGGTTTTCTGGAAGCCTTTTTGTGCATATAAGTAAGTAAAACTTTATTTATATAGCACCTTTTAAGATATAAAATCACAGCCAGTAATGGATCAAAAAAGAAATTAATAGAAAGCAGATTTAAAGAGATATGTTTTTAACTGGCTTTTAACAGAGACCACAGAGTCCACCGACCTCAAATGGAGTTCCAGAGTCTGGGGCAACTGAACAGAAGACAGAGCCTCCTTTTGTTTTCAGCTTAGTTTGGGGCACCATCAGCAGGCCCTGGTCACAGGACGTCAGGGACCATCCAGGCACATATGGGTGCAGAAGCCCTCTGATATAACCTGGTGCCTGTACGTGAAGAGCTAGTCAGTAAAAGAATCTTAAATTGCACTCTGAAGTAAAAGAGAAGCCAGAGTGGAGCTGGAAAAAATAAATGTACGTGTGTGTGTGTTGTTTGCTTCTCAGCAAACTGTAAAATATTATAAACTGTAAATGATTTAAAAAGCATAAATATGGATGTAATATTTGTAAGATGGAAACATATAAACAGTTTTTATTATTTACTTTGTCATTGCTTTGGAGTAATAGGGATTTGTCGTTGCTGCCCCTGGGTGAACCTTCATGAATGAGATGAATAGATGGGTTATGGCCACGTATTGTGAATAAAGTGGCACTTTACCCTCATTTTTCAATTAGGATAATGGAGAGCAGCTCTTTATAAACATGGATATGAGCTGCAGGGAGGGAGAGGGGGGCAGAGCAGGACAGCAATGGTAAACAAAGAGGAAATCTGCCATCTTTTTATTCTTCTCAAGTTATTTTTGTCTTTTAATTTATCTCGTCCTTGGAATAGAGTTTATAAAAAATGAATCTGCCCAAATGCTTATTAATATAAAAACTGTGTTGCAGCAAGCAAAAATGTGTCACCTCGTTTAGAGCCAGTGTGATACATAATAATATAATGTGATGGAACAAATACAGAAACATATTTCTGGGGATAATTTGGTAACAGAGTACCACAGGAAGCAGGGATTTTTTCAGTTTTGGGTTGTCTGAAAGTAAGTTTGGGTTTGACATGAGTCTAGACATTATCTGATATGGTTTACAATCATAAAATATGAGTGAGTACTATCCCACTGATAACAAGTATGAAACTAAATATTTTTAAAATCTTTTCATAAAGGTTTCAGTCTTATTCTTTTCACAGAAGCATGTTTTTGAAATAAATAGTCACTTTATTTGTTCATGTTATCGATCTTGAAAGTTAAAACGGTTAAAAAATAATTTAAGTAATAATTTAAATTATTTTAGATAGAGAGTGCTGTGTGCTGCTTATGGACGTGATGTTACAGGTTGTTTTATGGGCCTGCTGTAAACTCATTGATTTCCCCTTTACTAATTCATCTGTGTAGTTGATGCATCTCTTGCCGTTGCCTGCCAGGTCTGCTGCTCTTGACCTGTATTGAAAACTATGATGAGAAGGAGTAATTGACACTGGAGGCAGACAACGCTGAATGTAAGACTGCTGTATGTGAAAAATAAGGAAGACAATAGGGTTCACCGGGGATGTTAAGATCGAGATAAACAGCTGGTAGCAGCAGCTCTTCAGTCTGGAGAAGAACTGGAAACCAAACCACAAATATTTCTCGTCAGTGGAGCAAAGGCTTAAGTCACATGCTCTATGTATCTCAAAGTTAGTTTATAATGAATGAAAATCAGTTCACTCACAGAAAAACAATGAAAGCGAGCGTCATAAAGCTTCAGCTCCTGGATCAAACCATGAAATGCTTCCTGCTGCTACTTTCTCTTGAGAATTGAATGAACCCAGAATCTCTGTTTCCTTCTTTCACCAGCTCAAAATTGCTTGAGCATGACTGGTGCTGGTCATATCATTAAAATATCATAAAAGTTGATTTATTTCGTTAATTCCATTCAAAAAGTGAAACTTGTATAATTTATACATTCATCCCACACAGACGGATGCATTTTAAGTGTTGATTTCTTTTCATTTTGATGATTATAACTGACAACTAATGAAAACCCCAATTCAGTATCTCAGAAAATTAGAATATTGTGAAAAGGTTCAATATTAAAGAGACCTGGTGCCACACTCTAATCAGCTAGTTAACTCAAAACACCTGCAAAGGCCTTTAAATGGTCACTCAGTCTACTTCTGTAGGCTACACAATCATGGAGAAGACTGCTGACTTGAATTTTGCATGGTGCATAAAGGCTTTAAGCCTAAAAACCGAGTCCAGTCCTTTTGTTTACTGGAATAGTCTAATCCCTTATTGTCAGGATGTCCTTAAAGTTCCCTGAGAAGCATTCAACTGGTCCAAATTCAGTGAGAGTGCAGACTGTGAATAGGAAGAGAGATGACCTTTTTCTTCCATTGTCTTTTCCTCACTGGCTTCCTGTTAAATTTAGAATTGAATTTATGTCCTCGTGTAAAAAGTCCTGAACAATTAGGAGATGTTAAAGACCTCACAACAGAGCACTCTGCTCTTAGACGTCTGACTTACTTGTAGTTCCTAAAATTTCTAAAAGTGAAATGGGAGGCATGAACCAGCTCCCAGTTTAGTTTCAGGAGACTGGGACCCTCTCTACTTTAAGATCAGGCCTAAAGCTTTCTTTTTTGATAAAGCTTAAACTGTCCAATGCTGGGCCTCCAGATTTGCTAGAGACCTCTTTTCTGTACTGTCACGAAGCAGTTGTGAACTGGTGCTAAAGAACAAATTAAAGTGAAGAGGGATGGGTGTAGATAGATAGCAAAAGAATGAAAAGAGAAAAGAGACCCTGTTATTCATTACTCCCTACCCCCCCAGCTCCTACCACAGCTCCTCAGATTTCTGCTCATCTGCATGAGCCTCTCAGAGGCCTCTGGTGTCCATAGCCCGGGTACTAATGAGGGGCTGAGACAGGCTTATCTGGTTACACATGCACCCACACACAGACCATACACACACTCACACATAAACCTTCTTCCATGGCCTGCTCCAGCACATTGATTCTGGGTTTACCCCTGTGATCTACACACACAGATGCATGCACACTGTTCTGGGCATTACTGGTTGGGTGTTGATGACCCAGCCACAGATGAAAATAAGGGGGTTGGGTGACATTAAAAAAAAATGATGAAGAATTTGAGACGACTTCACCCAATAGTGTTGTTTTGCTTGGTGGTGTATTGATCAGGGAGGAGAGGATTTTGTGTGTAGAGAGGCTGCGGCTGTGATGTCCAGATCTTTAGATAAAGACTATGCATAGGATGCTTGCTTACAAAGTGTCCCCTCTCTGTATCTTGTTCCATCAGCTTGTACTGATCTGATAAGACGCAGAGGACATATGCTCCCTAGTATACGTTGTTTATGGACGGGGACTGGGGATCTGGTTATGGTTCATCTAATCACGCTAAGATCTCAGTATCACTACTTTGAAACATGACAGCTCATCCTTCTGTGTTCCCTCGTTTATGTCTTCATGTTTAGTGTGAATTTTGTTTTTGTCTGTTTTACAGTGGTCCCTCGTTTATTGCGGGAGAAACGTTCTAAAAATGACTCACGGTAGGTGAAATCTTCGAAGTAGCCAGCTTTATTTTTTACAATTTTTATAGATGTTTTAAGGCTGTAAAACCCCTCACTACACACTTTATACACTTTTCTCAGACAGGCATGAACTGTCACTCTTGTTCAAACACTCTCAAAGTTCAAAGTTTCGTTGAAAAATCAGTCCAGCATTATAGAATGAAACGAAATGAAAGATCAAACCCTGTTTTCAGGTCCAGAACATGAGAATAGAGCAGCTGCCAGAGAATGCAACATTAATGAGTCAATGGTACGGAAGCAGAGGAAGCAAGAAGAATGAGTGAGTAAAGTCTGACTTATCTGACTCTTTTGTTTTGGTTAATGCGCCTTATGGTCCGAAAGATACGGTAACTTCTACATTCCCTTAGCATGTCCAGAAGTCCAACTTTTTGTGCGATGGTTAGCGTCTTCCTCTGCCTTTTGGGTGCTACCACAGGTGCCTTTGACGGTGCAAAACGTTTTGTCGACATCGTTGTGTTTGCTGGGGGAAAGAAAACTTACAAACATACAGTACAGCACTTCAGAATCGCACTTCTAGCGATCGAAGATTTATGTAAATTTGACGCAATCTGTACTGTACAGCAGCGGTCCCCAACCCCCGGGCCACGTACCGGAACTGTCATTTGGTACCGGGCTGCAAGAGTTGAGGTTTGGGTGTGAAATTTATGATTTTCAGGGTTTTTATCGTTAACTCGGTTTTCCTGGGTCTTTTCCCGTGTTGTAGTTGTGTCTTATTTTGAAAGAAATGTTTGCACGTTACCATAGCGACCAGAGAGCATTAAGGGGCAGAGAGGAGGATGTTACTCTCAGTGTTGTGATCGCATTTCAGTAAGACGCTGCTAATAAAGTTACACAATTACACGGTGAATGAATTTGGTTTTATTATTATATTTACAAAATACCACAGTTTTTGTCTTGGTCGTATCATTTTATTTTGTTGTATTTATCCACGACACATTAAAGGCCAGTCCATGAAAATATTGTCTGGCATTAAAACGGTCCGTGGCACAAAAAAGGTTGGGGACCGCTGCTGTACAGGAGACACAGCACGGAGGGGATCAATTGACAATGGTCTACAGCCAATCAGGATGCAGAACACAATGCGCTGTAAAAACAAACAAACAAAACCAAAAAAGCATGCAAAATTGCACAAAAAAATCTGCAAAAGGTGAACTGCGTTATAGCGAGGGACCACTGCATTGGGTTTTATGTCCTGTCAGTCGATTATCTTGATTACTTTTACCTGTGCCTCATTCCCCTTTTGTTCGTTCTTCGCAATCAACCCTGTGTATAAATAATCTGGTTGTCTTTGATTGTCTGTTGTTACTACAAGTTTTGACGTGTGTGAGTTTTTAATACTCCTGGTCATGTGCTTTGTTATTTTTGTATGTTTTTGCATTGGTTTACCTTTTTATCTATTGATTTATTTACTTTCTTACGTCTGCATTTAAGTTCAGACAGAAATGAACCTTAACACATTTCAGTGTTTCTTTACGTTTCAAAAAATGCCGTGGTCAGGTAATAAAGTTTTTCTTCATACCACAAGTGATGTTGGAGCTTCAGGCTTTTTAATGTTTTCCGTTCCTGCCACCTCTGTGTTAGTGGACAATCGGGTACGTCAGCTAGTTCCTGTTCGTCCTGTGTGAAACAGTGAAGCAGTGAAGTTCTGTTAACTGTAGTTTAACTTGCTCAAGCAAAATGACACACACACACACACACACACATATATATATATATATACACACACACACACACACATATATATATATACACACACACACACACACACACACATATATATATATACACACACACACACACACACACACATATATAAAATTGGTGGTTACAGTAATAACACTGCATTTTTTTCAC
>NW_005187539.1:1267296-1300301 GCF_000239375.1 Pundamilia nyererei | reverse complement strand
ATATATGCCTCATTCAGAATAAAATTTTATTTTGAATATTGTATTTTTGAAAGTGCTTGATAAACTCCTTGGTTTCATAAATAACAATCGAGGTAAGAGGTTGAATTAACTCTTCAACATTTACCTCAAAAAAGCTAAAAGCGTCGAAGCATTTTGTTCGTTAGTATCTTGCTGAGAAAATAGTGTGAAGGCAGGACAGCGATTTAAAAAGTCCCTTTAATATCAGGAACCGCTGTTTATTACAAAGGAAGAAACTATTGTTGTTCCTCTAATACTAAAATGGATTATAGCCTTTGATTTGAAAGGCGTTGTGCTTTTTAATGATGTATACATACAGAATGGATCTATACCATTAAATGTACAGTTGAAGTAGTTAATTTCACTTTGTGGTTTGCAAAGTTTAAGAACTGAAACAAATATTTTATTCGTTTTTCAATGAACCAGTGAAGTTCCAATAAAAAACAAATGCCCAGCCCATTCAATGAAAATGTTTTGAAGGAAAAATGAACATCTTCAGAATTAAGTACCCCGTTGCAGGGCTGCAGACCACTTCAATACAACAAAAACTTTTTTTTTAAAAGGGAAAAACCTTCAATACCATCTGAAACAGGGTCATTAGTTTGGAATTATATTACGATTTAGTAGAAATGACAAATTTAACCTTCTGTTTAATTGGCCAAGGCTTCCACATGTCCTAAGAATAAAGGGGGGGCGTGCTTTCAAACTTGCAAAACAAGAAGTGGGTTGTAGTAGAGAGGTGTTCCTGTGATTCAGTTTTTACTTCCAAAACAACTGGGGGACTCACATGTGACAAAGAGTTGATCAAATCACTAGTATGTGTCGGTTTCTATAAATACTGGATGCTTGACATAATCAGGATTTTTTTTTAAATTATTATTATTATTATTATTATTATCAAAGCTCATTTCAAGGCCACACTGAGAATTTTAAAACCTCTACCTGCTACAGCCATAGAGTCTATCCAAGGCTTCAATCACACAGCGCTGGGGACTGGATGGTATCCCTTAGCAACCACCGGTCACAGGGGAAACGACTCTCCAATTGGTTGGTGAGTGGTTCTGGGAGGTTGCTGGCTCACACTCCCGGGAAATCGAAGAAGCCCTCCTTTTCAAATTTCACAGTAATAAATAAATAAAGATAATAAATGAAATAATATCAGGAATATCAACTGAGAAAAAAATAGTCTTGAGGGATTGGGGGACAAACATTGATTTATTTTTCAATGTGAAAAAGATTGGTGATCATCTTGTTTAGGAGAATTATTTATCGGAGCAATGAATCATTGGATAATTAGATTTTTCTGGTTGTTGTTTCGAGCATACAGCAGGTAACATGATCCATCGGATCACTCTCGCATACTCGAGTCAATGCAGAGCGAGTGAGCGTCAGGGTACATACAAACATGGCTGCTTTGTGCATTTACCACTTCAAGTGTAAAAGACTTTCCTTGTACTTGATCCAAAAGAGCTTTTACTCACCCGCTCGTTCTCTCATTACGCTCCCTCTCCGTTCTTCACTCTCTCTCTTCCTCCATTGCTGGACTTAAATGTGAAACAGATTGATTATTGTTTAAGGTTCTGGCAGAAGCGCTGCCTCTCTTTCACTCTTCCCATCCACATGTGTTTAACCTTACACGTGCTCAGATGTGTGGGACATATTACACATTCACAAAACAGAAAGTGTGTTTTGATGGGCTTTATTATTATTATTATTATTATTATTATTATTATTATTGTATTTTTAATCATTGCATGATGTAGGTATGTTCTCCTACATTCCCCAGACTTTTTGAATCCACCCCCAACACTGCATATATATTTTCTATGCTTCAGCATAATTGTTGTCTTAAGACAACAGTGATAGGTAAGACAAACACATCTGAGTTTTCTGATGTTGCTACATCCCTGATTCACAAATATCCCCCACTAGCACTTACCTCTATACTTTATGTTTTCCTTTCAGCTTTACTTTTTGTACAATATGTTGACCAAAAAGATAAGTGCCGTATTTTTCGGACTATAAGGGACACTTAAAATCCTTTAATTTTCTCAGAAATCGACAGTGGGCCTTATAATCCGATGCACCTTATGTATGAATGCTGGCTGTGCTTACTGACCTCGAATCGATTTTATGAGGTACATGACACTCCATCTGTCAAAAAATGTTTTAGTATGACTTTGGTAAGCTACGAAGTCGTCCCGCTTGATGGATTGTCGGAGCATTACGGCTGCCGTAGTCAGGAGCCTCGTGGAATAATCTGGGTCCTAAACTCCGCCTTTCAGGTCACAAAGTCAAACAAACACTGCAGCATCACTGAGAGTTACAAACTGTCTAAATTCTTTCATCTTTAATAAAATGATCAGTGTTGCTGCTTTACCAGGTGTAACAATTAAGTTTAACATCCAGGCATCCATGAAAACAGAATTTATTAAATTTAACGGAGTTAGAAGTTAGCAGGAAGTCAGCTCGCTAGTTTCCACGTACTGAATGTGTACCACTGAATTTTATAAACACAGTTAAGAAATGTTTGTGTGGACCAAAGTGGCAGAGCACTAGCCGACAGAAAGGCAGCTAAATCCACAGAGTGGCTAAAAAGGCAAAAAACCTTTCTGTGCTGTAGTTCTCAAAGGGGAGTAACATGTCATTTGGTAGGATTTTTATACACGTTTGGAGCTCCAGTAGGTACTTAATGCAACATGCATGTGGGATTAAATCAAAACAAAAAAGAAGGAACATGCCACTCATCGCAGCAGTGTAGCTCACTAATGCATTTTTAATAGTTTTTCAGCAACAATGGAGCTCCACAGTGGAACAATACAGATATTTTTCATGAGATTTGTTGACAGCAAGAAAGTATAGAATGTTACTTAGCTTATCTTTAAATCTGCGTGTAATGATTGATTTATTGAGGCTGTTTTCAGTGCTGCTGATTGTATTATGCATGTTTCTGTGTGTGTGCATGTGCACCAGAGAGATAGCGACAGGACATATGTTATAGATACGGCTGCTAACATAGTCAAGTCTCTCAAACAGGATACAACAACGTCTGTGTCTCGTCCCCATGAGTGGCGTCCTAACTGCTGTATTTGTCTTTGACATGACGGGGGAGGTTGAAAAAGCCAAGTGTCACAATTAACCCCTTCTGTGACCATCAATCACCATAATGCATAAAAACAGTAATCTAATTAAACAGCCAGAGAGAAATGAGGCCGTTATAATCTGTCAAAAGTTGACTGTTTCCAAATGACATAAGTTTGAAAAACTGTCTTATGGCTTGTGGGGAAATTAGATTGTTTTTTAATGAATTGTGTGGATTTTTGTGGGGAGGGGTGCAGAAATAAGCAGGATACACGTTTAAACCGGCTCCATCACTTGGAAATCAAAAGACAGATCAGGGAAATGTGTGAAGTTTTTCTCCTCTAAATCGCTGCTCAGCTAAAACATAAAAAGCAGAATGAATGTCCACTATGTTATGACAAGAGGAGTATTTTTGATTTATTGTTGTTCATTATTATAAGAGTAGTTGATTGTTCTCATATTCTTCTTTTGTTTTGAGCAGGGAAATTTCAAAAGATGTTTTGTTGTAATTTTCAACTTTTGGAAATTAACTAGAAACTCTGGAGGAAGCTGATGATGTGTGTGGGCAGTAAATGTAAATTGCTTGATTGGTTATTGTTTTATCAGGAATTATATTGTATCCAGCCTGAACCGAGGGTCGCTAAATTCTTTGTCCCTCTACTTAGCTTTCATTTGGATGTAAAACTGGTTGCATCACTGCGGGGAATTCAAGAGAAACAACAACAGGGCAGCAAATAATGATAGTAGCCAAAGCAAGAGGGGTTTAATAAGTAAAGGAGATTTAAAGTCTGCATCAGTACTACTATGTAAAAATTACAGCTACAGTGCAATCTACCAAAATCTGTGATTTATAAACGTATCATAAATGCATAAACAAACACAAAAAGAAGATGCTTTACAAAAGGAGCAAATCATCAGCACAACAATAACCAACACTCAGGGGAAAGAAAATAAGAAGAAACTTGTATAATGCACCAAAGCAGTGGAGCCAGTTAAAAATGCTACATCTGTATGTCAGACTTTATTCTTTTGACACATATACAACGTAGATACAACGTAGATACAACGTAGATACACGTGGGTCTATGTTGGTCTGCGTGGTGTAAGTTTTATCATCGACCCATGTTTGAGATTTGAGACTGTTTTTTTTTTTCAGGTTAAAATATTTTACACGGATTTCTCGTTTTCCTGCTGACAGGAGATAGCGTCATTTTTACTGGTGCACTTGTGGCAGCATGTACCTCTGCATTGGAAATTTAGTACTCAGCTATTCACAGACATAGATATAAATGGACAATTAATTTTTAGTATATTATGGACCTTGCATCTTCTTTTGCTGACAGAATTTGAAAGAACGAATGCTGTGATTTTCTATTTGGGTTCTCAGACTTTTCACATTAACAGGGCATCAAATACGTTTTGTAAAGTTATCTGGCATCTCTCAGGTACCCACAAGGTGTTCTTTGGCAACAGGTTATGGTAACAGGAGGAAGAGAGAGGAAAATCAGTCCCAGGTTGTCACATATGGATGCTTGTACAGGAACCATCACATTTCCTAAAACTAAGAGTTGTTTTTGGTGCCTAAGCACATTTCTCTCCCCCCCTCTCTCTCTCTCTCTCTCTCCCTCTCTCTTTTGGCACATCTTTTCCATCAAGTTTCCTATGCCAAAGGAGGCTTGTGTATGTCTCTCTGACTCCAGTGGCATCTCACAGAAAGTCCTGTAATTGACGCCTTGGGAACAAGTTGGTTTTTTGGACCTGTTGCGATTTGCTCTCTTTCTCCCTTCGTGGGTTCTGCACAGTTATTTTGCAGCTCACTCCATCTGGAGGCCTGTAGGAGAAACATTGAAGTACAATTAAGAGATGCTGAGACATTATTCTACCTTTAAATCCTGGGCCCTTGGTACTACAGGGAAAATTATAAAGCTGTTTCTCCAACAGCTATTTTAGTAGAGCCCCAACTAAGTGCACCTATGCAGATACGGGAAGAACAAGCGACTCCACACAGAAAGGCCTCGGCCTGGATTCAGAGCCTGGACCTTCTTGCGATGCAGCAGTGGTGCTAACCACCTTGCCACCAGGATATCCTTGTGTCAAACAGAGCTTGGAAATTATAGAAATGTTTTAATAAGAATGTAAATATGTTTTTAATTTTTTTTTAAAACGAGAAAGCACACATTACAACCTGCTTGCATTACATAAACCTCAAAGAAATGTATCATCTTCATCTGCTACGTCTAAGCTTTCAGACACTTTATCGTGTGAATGAATGCTTTTGCTGAGCTAAGGCCAAGCAAAAGGAAGTGCAATTAAGCCACCAGATAATCCTGATGACAGCAGCAAAAAATAGCTATTTAGCTTATGGCCAGTAACTGTGGTCAGGACATTTTGACCTTACTCATGTGCAGAGTGACCAAGAGAAATGGGGGTGGGGCACAGTGCATGGCCCACTGATGAAAATTGGCTGCACTCATCTAAAGAATATATGAGTGATGGACAGTAACGGGTCTCTGCAGCAGGTTAATGTTTGCAGCTGTAGGATAAATCACACCGTCAGTGAACTCGCCTATCAGCATGGTCTCACTTTGCTTTTTAGCTCATACCTCTTTCATGTAGAAGATGGTTTGAATATGTTGCAGTTTATGCAGAAAAACAGCAGAGGTTGTGAAATAAGTAACATAATGCAGATCTACGGTGTTGTCAGTGACGTTCTTTGACAGCTTGTGGTGGTGGAGAGGTTGGAATGGTTTTTATACTATTAGAGTCTTTACTATAAAATACTGTGAGGAAACTGTTGTTGTGATTTGGAGCTCTATAAATAAAGCTCAACTAATCAGAAGTATCTGTAACCGATTGATTGAGAGGTTTACGGTACGTAGATATGGTGCAAAATATGAAATTGTAATTCTTTAGACCTGCAAATTGAAATTCTGCAAGGTATTCAAAGAAATTTGTCCCACACATCATTATCTATTACAGATTTGGTGATAATACTCCAGGACATCATTAGTCATGAAAGTTTATCCAGATTCAAGCAAAACATGTCAGAATAAAATTTGTGTTTCTGCTGCTTGTACTTAAGAAAAAATCGTATCTAACAGATGTGAGTCATCTGGAATTTCTAGTGAGTTGTTCCTCTTGTATACAAAGGTTCTGGTCTATAAATATTTGTAGAAGTCTTAATATATTTGATATATTATATCGAGCTTCCAGTGAGTCCAATGTCCTAAATTCCCCATTCTCAAAGAGGTCAAAGATTCTAACAATGCCAGTTCTTTGTCAAAGTGTAAACTTTGCAAGATTATCTGTCAGTGTTGTTATACGATAAAGAGGATGAATATTATAAATATTTTTGTTTCCTCCAGGCCCATAATGCATAAGTTATCACATGGTTGTTTTTCCACAATGTGTGAGAGCTCTTTCAGGTTCCAAGGATGAGGGGCTACTCGGCTGAAAGCTCATGGTGGTCAGACGAGCAGATGGTATGATAGGAGTAACAGAGCAGGAGGCTCTCAGAAGGGAAGGAATGGTGATGTGCAGAAGAAAATTAAAAATGAGAAGCAGAATCTTAAAATGAATGCGTTATTTTACGATATTTTGGTGGTTCTAATGTTGTCATGTTTAGATTTACAAACAGCTCATGCTGCAAACCCCGACGGTACCAAGCAGCAAGGCTGAATTCAGGCTGGTTCATTATTTCTTCCACTATTTAGGATAATTATTGCCAAATTACTTTCTACCTACATATTAGCCTGATTTCTTCAACACATTCAGTTAACGCTGCTAATTAGTGAGAATCATTTGTTAATGTCAGAACAATGTCATCGGCGTACAATAAAATGTTATTGTTTGTTACCGACTCTTATTTCTTGAATATCTGGATTTAGCCAATGCTAAGGCTCCTAATCAGCTGTGCCTCTTTTTATTTTGAAGGGATCAGATAGCAGACACATATCTTCCCATTCAGTTCTACTGACTTTTTCCAGCCTCAGTGGAAACAGCAGCACCTAACTTTTTATGGGTGCGGAGATAATGAATGATATAGAGTAGGCGTCTTTTGTTATGTTATAGGATTCAAGCCCTAATTAATCTTACCTCATCTTTTATTGAAGTTAGAACCTTCTCTCCCCTGAAAGCCAGTATCTTGGATAATACTTATACATATTGGCTCTGTACACTCATTCAGGGAGTCTGGAGTCCACAAATGGGTTGTTAAATACCTCTATCAGTAGGTTATAAATGTTCTCCTTGTTTCTCCGTGTTCTCCACGACATTTCCCCGGCTGAATTGCAGAGAATGGGTTATCCATTTCCAGCATGGAGATGGGGATACCAAGAGGCTTTGATAACTGTGATACACGAATGATCCACAAACCCACCTACACCCGTATCGATCTCTAGGCTCTACGATTTAGTGTATAGAATATTTTAAAGCTCTCATTAATTCAGGAATTATTGGCTTGTCTTTGTTTATTCTCAGTATAGCTGTTAATGAGGTGAAACTGGTTTAAACCTTCCTGGTTTAATAAGGGCTGCTTCTTATTTTGTTGTATAATAAGCTTCCTTTAATTCTAATTGGATTCTTTTATTTTACTTAATGTTCTATTTCAGCTTCTTTGGCAGCACAGTCCTTTTTTTCCTGACTTGTATGCAACATAATCATGCCACTCATAGAGAGTAGCATTTTATTTAATTTTTTTATTGGGTTGTATGCAATTTGTGGGAAAAAGGACTCTCAAGTCTATAGTGAGCAATAGTTTTTGAAACATCTGATTATACAGATGTTATGTCTTAATAAAGGCTGTGCTATAACATTTGGCAGAATGTTCAGTGGCTACTAGTTTAGATGGACTCCATATAAATCAAGTTGATACTCATTTGTCAACATGAACTAGAAGTCACTTTTTTAAAATGACTGTGAGCTAATGATGTGGGGCTAACGACACTTTAAATGATCCATTGATGGAAAAACAAACTCTAAAGACCTACATTCCTCTGCTTTTGCTTCCTATTATTGAATCCTGTTGGGAGTTTTTGGAAAAACAGCTTACTGTAAATAGAACACGCGCCTCCACAGCTACTTAGTCATCACTGACCTCCTAAGTGTCAACAGTCATGAACCTGCCAGCAATTGGGACACAGTCCCTCCCAGAGCGCTGTCACTCCCAGGGCATAGAGATCCATCACTGCAGCCGGATGTTGCTGCAGTGGGGAGAGCGTGAGTCCGCTGCTGTATACATCCAAGCACCCAAGAGCCCTGACTTCTTGGCTTGGCTGGCGGGACAGCAGACTTCTCACCCGGGAATGGGGGAGGAGGAGGAGGAGTAGGAGATGATTTCACCACCGACCATATCCCCATCTCCTCTGCTCATTATCATCAACACACACCCTTCACCTCCACCCCTCCCTCTCCCCCTTTTCTGAGGTGTCTGGTGACTCTGGCCCGTGGTATATTGCTCCTCCCTTCATCGTGGAGGAGAGAAAAAGAGGCTGCAGCCCACTACTACCATGTCCCAAGGGCCCCTTTGCTTGCTTTGCCTGCCTGCCCCTCCTGCTGCTCAGTACAGCTGTGGCTCAGTACCAGACCCTGACCAGCTGGGATCTCAACCCTTCCAGAGTCAAGAGGAGGATTGTGTGAAAGCTCTTCAACACTCTTATTCACTCTGCATTAGCTGAATTACACTGACTCTAACTACAACTGCCAAGGCTACTGGTGGAGCTGAGGAAATCCTTTTTTGAGATGGCTATGGCACCTCGGGCCCTGGCACTTCTGCTGCCCCTGGTGCTCATCCTGCTGAGCCCGGCACCGACTCCCACCCTGGGCGGATGCCCATCGGCTTGCCGGTGCTCTTTTGCCATGCTGCAGTGCCTGGAACCTAATGGCATAACCAGCATCCCGCCGCTTGCTTTGCAAGAGAGCGAGAACGTGACAGAGATGTGAGTACGATGTGCACCTGCTCTGCATGTTCCTTTGAATGAGCATGAGTGTGTCAGATGTGCTCACATGCCTTGATGTTGGTTGTCAGCCAAGCTTGATTTTCTCAGTTTGTGTTCACCTTATGTTGTCACTAAAACTTGTTTCAGTGCCAGAGTTTTGGTTTTAATGGGGCAATTTTCCAAAGCCTTCACATCTGATGTGAATTCTCACATTAGGGCCACATTTGTAAATAATTTGTGGGCTTTTTTCAGTTTAAGAGAGTTTATATGTCTGCTCTGGGTGTTTAGCTCTACAGTCATAGCTAAGGTTGTGCATATGCGTGAGATGGAAGCAGAAGTAGCCCATAGACAGAGTTCAGTAAGACACATTGACTTTATTCTTCTTTTAATGCTAATGCATTATAAGTTTCTGAAGTTCAAATGCACATGTACTTTAGTTTTTCATTATTTTCATATTAAAAAGTCAGATACAGCTTGTACTGTGGTAAAGTGGTCTGTCACAACGCTGGTGATGTCTGGTTGTGCCTCACAACATCTTCCATAATTTCTCATCTCCAGAGAATGATGTCATTGCTAGCCAAATTTAGGTTCCTCTTGAGGTAAAATAAAGCTTCTGCTATCTGAGATGCATTAGAATGTCAGTAATTTAGACACTTTGGCTATTGGCAATCAATATTGGATCTGGAGCTGACAGTAACTGCCACAGAGTGATGGAAACTGATGTCTTCCAGCCAGTCTGTGTCTGTGTCCCTCATGATCTTCAGTGGATCTCCTCGCTCTACTTTTGGCAGTTTCAAAGTTTGACCTCTTTTTGCTGATGATATGTCAGGTTTGAGTGCAAAGTTTTCAGAATAATACAAATTTATCGCATCACATAAACTATGTGATGATTTCTTGTTAGTTATATTTAAGGGAAGGAAAAAGAAGTTGTACAGGTGCATTATAAAGTTTAGGTGGAAAAAATATTTACTTGATGTGTCATAGTTAAAAACACATACTAGACTATCCAAACCATGTGTAGAAAGTATTTCTTAATTTTTGTGGCTCTAATATAAATTCCATTCTTGAATGATTGTCTGACCCGCTAAGGTTGGTCTGACCGAGTACGTCTTCCTTTAGTGGGCTTCAGTATGTTGGTAAAATATGAAATGGAAGATGGCTGATCTGTTGATTTTTTTATTTATTTATTTTTTGGTTAGTTAGTTCTTCACAACCAGACATCACGCTTTAAAAAAAAAATCATCACCCAGCTGATTGACAGGCAGGCCCTGGGGAATGTGCTTGAACAAAACTCATGAATAACTGAGATGAATTGAGATTTCTCAGTCTGCGACAGCATGTCTGCAGCAGATGACTGTTATTTAAAATTGGCTTTTTAAAACTTTGCACTGAAAAAGAAGTAGAAAACTGACCACCTGTGATTCAAAGAAAGCTGCTGTATTATTATGCAACCCGCCATCAGCTCCAACATGGAAAACTAAATGTCACTCTCCGCACCGCCACGCTGTTCTCTCTTTGTTCCAGTTCCCGGATCTGAGCAATTAGCACCTGTTAAGGAACTAAACTTCTGAAATGCTATTTCGTTGGAGAAAGTCAATCCACTGCCACTTTCTACTTCTATTCACCTATACTCCCCTTCTTTTTTCCACTGTACTATAGCCCCTCTATCACACCAGGTGTTTCCTCGTATCTGCAGCTGAACATGCTTGGTAGGGCTCAGGTTGAGGCTTGACATTCTCTCTGAAATCAATAAGCGAGTGGGCTTCTGTTTAGCGTAGTGCTCTACATGCCAGCAAACAACAACACTTCTCTGTATTGGCGGTGCAAGGGAATACAGCCGATATGTGGAACAAACAAGGGGCCATTAACTGTGGAACACAGGCTGAAATTCATCATAAGCTGAGTTATAAATTCAATTTTGTGAATTGCCAGTCAGTGCCCCCACCCGGGAACAATAGATGATATACAACCCACTTGGCTCAATCCAATAAGTAAGGGCGATGGGTGATCCTGGGCCCACCTGCCCTGTAATCATATTATTGCTGTGTGGGTCAATCAGACATGAATAAAAAGGTTTGTGTGTTGCAGCTGACAAACAGCGAACTGGGAAGTTGAAACAATGGCACACGCTGAAAGTGACCATCATTAATTAGAAATTAGCACAGGTATGTTTATGGCATAGGTCCAGTCTTCTCTTTCTTTCGGTCTTATTCATTTTTCGATTGCATAACCTCCACTTTTGCACATTTTTCAAACCTGTGAATCATAAGCTGTAGCATAACCATAAATTATCGAGAGCTGACCTTTCTATTTGGTGTTTGCATGCTCATCTTTTGCCTTTGTGGGTCTTTTTGGGTTCTCCTGTTTCTTGCCACAATCCATCGATGCATGTTAGGTTAGCTGGTGATTCTAGATTGACTTTTTCTGTGGATTTGACAGTTAGGGAAGGCTGGTGACCTGTCCAGGGTTATCAAAAGGTGACTGTAGTTACTGTGACGTCACCTATTGGTTTCTGGCATCCCATTATGAAGCCTGGAGATGAGCATTTCCTTTCATTTTGAAACATAGTATCACCAAGATTTACTAAGTAGACTTCTATGTTTTATTTAGAGTGACCGGAAATGAGTGACTGGGCCAAAAAAGTCTTTACCGGTGTGAAGTCAGACTTTTATTGGACCAAAGTTTTATTGTCGTTTCAGATAAAATGCACATTTAAGGCACTTTAATTTTTCCAACAGAGAAGCTAATCCAACCCCAACAAATAAATCCAACATCAAACCTTTATTAAGAAAACTGGAGTGGAGCAGAAACCAAATTGTGGAGTCTAGAAACCCCTGTGCCTACATCCATCTTTTATATACCGTCTATGGCAGCAGTCCCCTTTTTTTTGCCACGGACCAGTTCAATGTTAGACAATATTTTCACAGACTGGCCTTTAGGTGTCGCAGATAAATACAACAAAATAAAATCATATGACCAAGACAAAACCTGTGGTATTTTTTAAATATAATAATAAATGAGAATTCACAGTGTAATTGTGTAACTTTATTAGCAGCGTCCTCCTGAGATGCACCAACAACGTTGAGAGTAACATCCTCCTCTCTGCCCCTTAATGCTCTCTGGTTGCTATGGTAATGCCTAGATATTTTTTTCAAAATAACAAAAACAACTACAACACGGGAAAAGACCCAGGGAAACCGAGTTAACGATAAAAACCCTGAAAACCACAAATTTCACACCCAAGCCCCAACTCTCACAGCCCGGTAGCGAACGACTCACGGACCAGAACCGGTCCATGGCCCGGGGGTTGGGGACTGCTGGTCTATGTCACAGCTAATGTCATTTCAGCAGAAAAGTTAATTAAGCAAAAATGTAAATGTTGTTTGATGTTTAGAGCAGTGATATCCGATATCCTTGCTCTCAGGGATTGCTTGTAGATAATCTGTCCTCTTAGCTTAAACTTTGGCTATCGTCAGCGTGAGCATCCATCACAAGGATGCATGACAGAAAGTAAAGAAAAGCATTATAGGTCCCCTTCAAGCAAACAGCATTCATCAGCTTTTGAATCATATGTAGGATCTCACCTTCAGGGTCGTTCTACACGTCCTCACATAGCCCTTTCAGCTCATGTCACAGGTTTTGTTGGAGGAAAATAGTTTGTTAGTCAGCACGAAGCTTTTCTCAAAATATCGTTTCCCATTTTAGGTAAAGGTTGTATTTGTGAATCTTTTTTTAGCGGCTTGGATTGAAATTTCAACAGCTGAACTCTTCTGAATAATTTGCAGCTACTTAATCATTGCTGAATGTTTTTAGTAATTGCATTAATCAAAAATACTCTTACCTCAATGAAAAATATTTTATTTTGAAAACATGATATTTTCAGTGTTTTTATTCTTTGTAAGTATTGTTTTTTTATTGCCTAAAATGTGTTGGGGGGAAAAGATCACTCTGATGATTTAGAATTCAAAAACTCAATAAAACTTATCAAATATGGCACACTAGGCATTAAGGGGTTAAGATATTTGATTATCATTCAGTGGCATTGTTTCATAGGTACATAACCACTCAAATGTTTGATCAGAAAGGCCATAACTGACTGTCATTAATCCAACTAGTGATCATAGATATTTATTTTCTATTTAGATATACAACAGGTTTATCTAATGCAACTTCATCGTATCAAAATACTAATTGATCACTGAAAGAAAACATTTTCTGGTTGTGTTAGCACAGCCTAAAAGTCCTGTGCTGATTAAGGAAGCAGTTTGGCTAGTCGAGCCTCTGGAGCTTTTTGTGGGTTTTATGAGAAATTACTTTCTTTTGAAATTTGTCAGAGTATTCCTGGTCTAAGAAATGAAGGCTATTCCATGTGGAAAATTGCCCCCGAAAATGGAAGATTTCATAAAACAGTGTGTACTACTCCCATCAGAGAGCAGGGCAAACCGGCTCTAAACAGAATAGAAAGAGAAGTAAGAGGCCACAGTGCACCGCTGAGCAAGAGCACATCAGAGTCTGAGAAACAGATGCCTCATAGGTCTTCAACTGGCAGCTTCATTACTCTCAAAACATCAGTCTCAACAGTGAAGGGCCAACTCCAGGATATTGGCTTCTAGGCAGAAAAAGGTACATGTGAAAAGGGCAAAATGGGCAAAAAACACAGGCAGTGGGCAGATGATGATGATGATGGGGAAGGGTGTTATGGACAGATTCTGATGTTTAAAGATGTTCCCACTAATGACACAGAACGTGATATTTTGGGGGGTGTTGGTGGTGGTAAAGTGGGAGATTTGTACAGGATAAATCACTTCATTGTACAAGACCGTGCAATATCTTATGGATGTTAATTGGTTTGAGCCAACAGGACGGTGGCACAAAGCACAGCTCCAAACTATGCAAGAGCTATTTAGAGAAGAAGCGGTCAGCTGGTATTGTCTTCAATGGAGTGTTCAGCACAGTAATCATATCTTGACTATGTGCTCATCAGACCAACTAAACCTATTATAGCCTCATCAGGAACCATGGGGTGAAAAATGGATCCAATGCACAAGTGGCAAAAACAGCAGTTATTCAAGTTGTCAAAAGCAAGTCAGTCCCCTTAGAGTTCAGCATTAAAAAGCATCAACGCCAGCAACAACTCGCAAGTCGTCGAAGAATGCACATTTTTCCTCGAGACCGGTGGTAGCCAGTTGGTCACTGACTGGCTTCCATGCTGGTGTGACTGGTGCCTAAAGTAAACCTCTGGCTTTGAATAACCAACATGGCAGGTGCCAAAATGCTAAACTTGAAACTTCGAAATGCAGAGGTGAGGTGAGTTTTGCAAAAGCAATGTTGTTTACTGGTGTTATTGCTCTCAGTATTCTGTTACTGTTATTTTTCATAGTGACAGTTTGTTTTTTACATTTCTGCATATTGTTTCATCTACGTACGATAGAAGTGCGTTAATACTGCAGAGAACACATCTTTAAATCTTTCTTATTATTTGTAACAAAAAACTTGTGGTTGTTTAAACATTCCCTTTCTATTTTTCATATTCTTCTCTATTGTGCTTGCCTCAAGGCAGTCTCCAGAAAAGGGCATTATTTTTATATTTTCTATTGATTCTGGCCATTTGGTTCATTTTACACTTTCTGAAGGATACTATAATGCATTCAACAAAGGGCTAAAAACACTCACATAAATAAAATCCTTCAATTTTTGTATCTACACATCTTTTTAAAAGCCCATTAAGTAAGTGTCCTCCTGAGCAAAATGAGCAACATTTATATGGAGCCTAGCACGGACTGGAGAGTTGGAGAAGGGCACAGAATGAGGTGGACAGATCTCCAGTGAGATCCTTGGAAGGTCTAAACTGGCCATCTATTCAGATATCTCCTGAAAAGAGCTGGCTGTCCTTCCATTGAGTGCTACATCGATCTGCGGCTCACTAGTTATTCTGAGGTAGGCTCTGTCTGGAAAAGTGGAAAGTGACTCATTGAGAAGAATTTCCCGTTCGCCTGGCACATCTTAGGGCATTATTTTTCCCCCCACATGAGTGGCACATTCGCTTTTATTAGGCTTTGCCATTTGTGCGTCCCTGGACTTCTTGCCAGGGTTTGTCATCTGCTCTTAGTCTGTTTTGTGGGTGTTCAAGTTCCAGGGTTGCATGTCCCAAACTGTTGTTACTGATGCTTTTTGATATAACCTTCATTAAAAAAAAAAAACCTTAATTATATTACACTGGACCTTTGTGCACATCTGAAACAACCAATTTTAGCTCGCTTTCCACTCCGATTAAGACAACTTTATTTTCTGTGCTCAAAGTCAGAGTGCGTGCCTGAGGTGACCATACTAAGAATATCTGCTCTCACTGAAAGTTTGAGCTTTTGGTTGATATGAGCTGATCTCATCACTTGAAATTTAGTTTGATCTTTGTAACAGCATACATATGAGAGAAAATTAAAGTATAATTGTTGCCTTTTAACTAAGAAGCTGGTATTTGTATAACGTTGACATACTGCAGGTCAGTTTGCTAAAAGTGCAGAAAAAGTGTTTTAGCTTTTGCTCATGTGTGACTTCCAATCTTTTGACAGGATAGTATATTTTCATATCTGTTTAAGATAACTCTCATGTGAGGTAGATCTGATACATGTCTGACATACTGACCCGAGTGAAGAACCACTGGGATGAAACTGGTTTCCATGATGCTGTTCACGTCACATCAAGTAGCTGCCATTGCTCTTCAAAAGGCCATAATTACAAAGGTGGCTGGGATCCTCTTCCTCAGTGTCATGATGCTGACTTCAGTGGCTTCCAGGTTTATTTCTGGACAATGTTTTGTGTGACGTTTTTGTTACCGTTGTTTTGATTGTTCAGTTGCTGCAATCTTATATTGACTACGCATAAAATAATTGTTACCAATCAGAGGATAAAATCAAATCTGAAATATAAATCCTGCTTTAGCTTCTTTTTGTTTAATTTAGAAACTTTATGTCTTTTCATCGTGTTTCTTGGGGGTTTGAGTACAAAGCACCTGTTTTTTTAAAAAATGTAGTTATTTCTCCTTGTTGCTGTTATTCCTGCATCTTTCCACTGTTGGAATTCCCCCAAAGAAAACGACTTCTTTTCTGGTTTGAATCAAGTTCAATCAATCCTTTTATTAGTCTTTTTTTCTTTTGCATATTTCCTATTCAGTATGAGCTTACAGTATATGAATGTCTACATAACAAAAGACTGAAGGTCACAACACAATACCTTCATCTAACTCTCTCTCCATCACTTTCTGTCGTCCTTTCTTTATTAACTAGTTACATAGAAAACCAAACCGGCCTGGAGAACATAACAGAAGTCGACCTTATCTTCTACAGAGAGCTGAAAAACCTGTAAGTCATTCTTTTCTCTCAACTTATTTTGAGTTTGTCAACCTATACAACCGACTGATCTGTCCTCTTATCATTGTTGTGTGTGTCAAGTTTTCTATTCTCACACTATACTTCAGTCAGAAAACTGATGTTTGAAATGATTTTCCTACAGCAGGAGAATAGAGGTAGACTGGAGTCTAGGCTCTGAGCACATTACTTCCCGCAGATATGATTATCTTGCTCAAAGCCTACAGGTGGATGCTTAGGCAGAGGAGGGGTTGAACCAAAAGGGAGTGATGAAGGGCAGCAACACTCACATATCAGAGGGATAGATGGGACATTTTTAGTTTAAATAGACTCACAAAAGCAGGATTGGTTTATTACCCCTGAAGAAAGTGAGGCATGTGCCTGAACTAGTTTGCAGGATTTGCTCCATTTAGTGTTTACTCTATTACGAGACAGAAAGAAAGCTCAAAGCTAAGATAAAACAGTCAAAGCTTATTTTTGGGAACAAAATTAAGCTCCAGCCTCAAAAGTATGTTCGCATACTTCCCAGACTGTGTATCTGAAAGTGAAATGATCTTCTTACTTCTGAGTTTGTGCAGAAATAGACAAACGTTGAGGTTGCGTGGTGATGCAGTGGTTAGCAAGAAGGTCATAGGTTTGAATCCGCTGGCTGACTGAGACCTCTATGAGGATTTTTGCATGCCTGCATGGGTACTCTCCTGATACTCAAAGGACTATGATGTTGCATGCATGACATGTTTGCTAGTTTAACTGGTGATTCTAAATTGGCTGCAGGCGTGAATGTGATGGTCTGCTCCAATGTTTACCCCACCTCTCAACAAATGAGAGTTGGGATCGGCTCCAGCGCCACCGTGCCACTCTAAATTGAATAAATGGTTAAGAATGAAAGGATGAACTAAAAGTCAGATACACTGTGTACAAAATGATTAAACGACAAGGATTAAAGTTGTTTTCTTTCCAACAAAGACAAACTTGATTATATTCCAAGTGTTTTTTTGCTTCTTGATTTTTCATGTTCATTGTGCTTTATCATCCTCTCCAGCACAGTCACATTTTGCAAGCTGAGGTTCATCTCTGCCTACGCCTTCCAAAACAACCTCAAGCTTCAGTATGTGTAAGTGTCCTTGTTGATACCGAAGGATTGTGTTCCCCGTGTCGTGTTTTGACCTGTGGGCCGGTCATCCTGTTTGTCGCTGTCAGTCAGCCGGCTCTTTGCACATGTCACATGAGATTCAGACAGCTGTGTCCTCCAATCTGGAAAATCATTTTGGATGCACATTAAACCATGAATGACTTTTTTTTTTGCATTTTATTAAATACATATTAGTTTATACTTTCCTGGCTGATTATATTATATGGTACTTTTAATTCAGTTGTCTGCCTGTGCAAAACACAATTAATATATAGCTTCAGCTTTCCATATTATGTGGATTTATGATCATTGATTAGCAAGAAATTGAATATTACATGGATCAATAGTGAAAACGGTTCATAGCTGCAGTCCTAAAGTCAGTTATTACTGATAAAATATCTGTAATTATAAAATTTGATCCAGTTATAACCACCAAAAAGCTAATTAGCAAGAAGCCTCATTGTTAATTACAGCCTCTACATTGTGTTGCATGAAATTATTTTTTCAGTCTTTATTTTTCCAAACATTGTAGCTTCACGGTCCATTCCCAGCAATAAATAATACCAGGAAGCCTTATCGACCGAAACCATCAAATTTGTCTATTCATCAGCCAGCGACCCTTATCGCCACCATCTTGTCCTCATCATTTTACTGAGCGTGTGCAACATGTCCAGTGTTGTTTATCTGAAAGACAGCCGGGTTTCGAGGACCATAGATGGAGGGGTAGTGGTGGTGGTGGTGAGGCAGGCAGGGTGAGCTCAAGAAATTGGAGAAGACATCCACCAGTCACCTTTTACTCGCTCACTTTGGCGGATTATCGACAACTGATGCATAATAAATACACTCCACTAAGGGTCCATTATCACTTAATCAATATTTCACTGTGGAGGGAGAGGGCGGCTGGGTTTGGGTGGAGTGGAGGGCTTTCTGTGTGACAGATGTGTTTCTGAGATTAAGGCTGACTGATTGCAGCCAAACTAAGCACTGAGCAGGGAAGCTCAGTCGACTCCAACCTCTCTTTTCTCTCTTCCTGCTCTCATTGTTGTATGAACAGCAAAAATGCATTTTGTAAAAAATGCTCATATAAATTGCAAAAAGAGAAAAAGAGAAACGAGCTGCTGTTCGTGCCTCTGCTCTGCCCCTGTGGACCGGGGGAAGAATCGAGTCTGGTAATGGATAAGCCCCAATGGCTAACCCATCTGACATGAACTTTTGGGGGCAAGGAAAACAAATAATTGAACCCTTGGTCCTGTCAGAGTGATTATGTATTGGTTTCCATTTGGACGCTCCCCAGTGTGGCTTTCTGTCATCTTCAGAGGGAGGTTTATTTACAGGCTGATTCCTGGGAAGTCTGAGGATCATTTGTGGTGATATTCAAGTGGCCTGAGAGGATTGACTAAAGGATATGTAGCATTCGATTACAGTGTTATTATTGTAAGTCGGCATATACGGTATGATTTGATTCATCACCATATTTGAAATGTTTTGAAATCTTAACGAGGAAACAGAATAAGGAGTGTGTTTGGGTGGGTAGGTAAAATGAAAAAGACTCCCGTTCCTACATTTGAGGTCTGGCGTATTGAAATTTGAGATAAATTGTAGTGGTAATAGTAGATATTGATGATGCTGTAGACAGCTAACACCAATGTGATGTCTGCGCGGCGTGAGGCACAATGATGTGTGCCCCATGCAAAGATGTTCATGATGATATTGCTGATGTACTGAAGTTAAATTGGCCTTCTTATACTTTTATTTTACATCAAACACATGTACACATAAGGCTTTAGACTGCTCTGAATGCTTGATTTGACACTGTTGTGTTTGTTCTTGGCTCTGTCTGATGTCAGTAAGAGCAGATATTCTAAATATAGTAATCTCAGCCACACAAAGGGAGGATAGCCCCAAGGGAATAGGACAGGCTTGTTAAAGACAGCTGTCGAATGGAAAGGCTGCACTGGATGAAAAAAGGAAGGATCAGAGCAAAATATGTCCCATTTAAAAAGAGAGATTATGTCATTGTAATCTTTATTTTCTTAATCATCTTAATTTAGCATGTTAACAATATTAGCATGTTCACTGTTACAGCTAAGGCTGGTGGGGATGCAAGTAATTTTGTGTTTGTTTAAAACAAATTGTAACCTATTAAAACTTTCTCAAAACACAGTTGACCTTCTAAATGGTCAGAAACGCAGAATTGATGACATTTAAAGGAGCATAAATGTCTGCTCCAAATTTAGCAGCAGTTCATCCAGATGTTTAAGAGACGTGAGACATACAAGTTAAGATAAAGAAAGAGTCTGTGACTCATTCTCATTGACTCATTCGCTGCCTTTGCTACAGCCGTTTGGCCAGTAAAAACCCAGATGTCTCGGCGGTTTTCATAGACATTTTTCAGACATTTCTTCGATACATGTGAAATTTTTTTTCTCGATATGTATTTCTTTAGCGTATTTGACTCCAAAGAATTACTGCTGGGCCCTGTCCCTCACCCCAGAAGTGTTTGCGAACTGAACTAATCACCTAATGTACTGAACTCTAAGCAAACACTGAGAGATGTGCCGGGGGTGCTTGTGAATGTGGCTTCTCGGCTGGTGTGAAATACGTGCCAAGGTAATTGATCAGGACCCATTTGGATGCATTAACGTTTTCCACTGAGTGTAATTCAAGGCAGGTACACATTGTTCTGAAAGCGAGCAATCAAATCACAGCGTGACTCAACTGCAGAACAGGACCAGATTACTACAAAGAAAAATAACATATTTACTCGAATCTTTCCTTTATTTCGACTCGTAATAGCTTTGTTTTGGTTTGTTTTTGGAACCACGCTCCTTCACAAAGCAACATTTGAACAGACAGCACAATAAGACAACTATTGTCTGTCTGTGCTGCTGGAAAGGTAAAATCCAGACACAGCAAAGATGTCACATGTAAAAGCTTAAGGTTAAATGATATAATGGCTGCATATCAATGGAAAATGCAACAAAGGAGAATTAAGAAGTGTTCACAATGTCACCTGTCTTCTCTTTTTGTTTGACAGAAACTTGGCATCAAACTCTCTGGAGCACATCAGCTGGAAGGTGTTTCATTTTCTGCCTCTGCTTAACCTGTGAGTCTATTTCGAATTTGGAGTAAGAATACTCTCTGTCATCGAAACCATTTTAAATTTGTGTTAGCTAGCGTGGTAATAAAAATGTAATACTTTTCAAAGGTACAACTTGGGTAACCATCTGTTCTGCAGCAGCAGACCGCATGAAAAAATATGGCCATTAGTGCCAACACATGACAGAGCTTTGTGGTTACCCTCATAGTTGACCTCAGCTCTCCATCCACACAGTGTGCATACAGTCAGTTGGTCACATTACCTTCACAGAATTGCTCTACAAGCTTTAAGTTACCCAAGTTGAATTTTCTGGATAAAAATAGAGTGCATTTGGAAGAAAACTTGACTGCACCAGGTGCAAGAACCTGCAGCTGGATGGCTTTGAAAGTGTGACAATTGCAGAGACAGAGAAGGAGAGCACAATCTTTGGAGTTTTGATTATACTTTGCACCAGAAACTCATATTTCAGAAGTCAGAATGTGTGTTTTATCCAGCCTTCGTATATCTGTTTTCCACTGACTGAGTGCTGGAGCTGATGCAGGGGCTGTTCTACGCTGGATCCTCTTCAACACCAGCCTGCAATTGGAAACATTTTTCCAATTGCAGGCTGTTGATTCTGTCATCTGGACGTAGAGTTTTCAGTGGGTTAAACGTTTCATAACTAATCCAAGTGCCTTCTTCACATCATGTTTGGATCAAGACAATTTCATTTTGTCTCATTAGTTTAAATTCATTTAGTTTCTAGACTAGATATTCTTATTTCACTTAGTTTTTATAATTTGAAAATAGTTTTAGTTTAGTTTTTATTTAGTTTCAGTGTTAGTTTTAGCCCTTTAAATTATTATTTCTTATTTTTGGAGGGCATACAGGTGTAAAATGAGTTCATTTGTGGATTTCACCCACTTTACTTAAAGTTGGGCTGCAAGTGAGCTGAACTAGCAACTGCCCAGTATAATATGGTCATGTGACCAGCATGTCAGGCCACAGTGACCTCATGGCCCAGTGCTGTTCCTGCTGTTTCTGTTTCTGATGAGAACTTTGGTCAGTTATACTTTTGCTGTTAGCTTTTTCTAGCCCAAGGACAGAGGTGTTATTGAGCATGAAACTAAACTAACCTGGGAAACAGTCTTTGTGCTACATCTATAACTACACGTCCTTAATTGTTGATTCAATTCAGAGGTGAACATATTTAGATATTGTAAAGTTAACTGTTTCTTTTCGAAATTGTCGTATTCTCTCAGCAAAACCTTACCGCTCATGTAGTTTGTAAGGTTCCTGAAAGTATAGAAGCTTGTCTGTACGAATGGTTATTTGCTAATTAAAGATAATTCTTCAAGGATTTATATCAATTATTTTATACATTCCTTGTCATGCACTTGTATTAGAAGCTTTCAAATGAAACACTTGGAGGGTATTTGTATATAACAGTGAGTTAAAACTGTTTGCATGAGGACTGAACGTGTTTTTGATTCATGTCTAATAATTTCAAGTCATTGTTTGTTGGTTTCTCTTTTCAGCGTTTTGAGAGACAACCCTCTCATTTGCTCATGTGAGCTCTACTGGCTGAAGCAGTGGCAAGAGCGCGGTGACCTGGATAACCAAATGTTGTCTTGCTTGTCCGATGGCGAGAAAATATCCCTTTTCAATTTGATGATAGAAAACTGCAGTGAGTATGCGTTTCATTGTTTCTTGTTGAGAAAGCTGTAAAAGGTTTGACACCAGTCAGCTGTTATGATTTAACACAAGCCAACAGGTTTTATGACATTACCAGTAGTTTATTGGCAAGTCATGCTACACGTGTGCTGGTTGCACACGTGAGATCTGGTCAAAGGTTTGGGTTTTTGTTTTTAAAAAAAATAATGTTCTCACCTCATGCGCAGTTAAACCCTGTTCGCCAAAATCGAACCTCAGGCTTCAGATTGTTGTAAATGTTTGATTTTCAATATTTTTCTCCGTCCTTCTGCCTGAGCTCACACGACTCAGCACTGACTTCCTTGTATGCTCTGGCTCTGCCATAGATTTTAAATAAAAGATGGACGTAGCCACAGTGATGTCACCCAGTGGCTTCTAAACTCTGCATTTTGAAGCATCCACTTAACTTTATGGCCGTCACAAGTCACCATATTTGCACAAGAGGATGACGTTATATAGACTTCATGAGCACATTGCACAGCTACACAGTCCTGCTAAGTAACAGTAACTATTAACACTTCTTTCAATAAAGCTGAAACACAAGATTAAAAAATCAGACTCGCTGCCATAAAAACAAGGAGATGCTTGCATGTATTTATGTTTTATATCCTTTTTAAAAAGCTACTTTTATTCCTTCCCAGTTGGGAGGTTGGGAGTCACCTTACTACCATGACAAATATAGACTCTTAATCCTAATCTTATTGGATAGTCTGTACATCACTATTACCAGTCACTATTCATTGGTAATTACATAAATAAGTAGAGCATAAGACTGCCTGTGAGAATCAAAGCACTCAGGCTGATAAAGGTAAGCCTCTACTTAGTCAAATGGGTCAGTTATTAAAAATGTAGACTTAAATAACTGTTTGTGGTTTGCCTAAAAATCTTTATTAGTGCTATGATTTGGGGTTTCTAACTATGGGAGTCTATAGTGATCGTCTAGATTTTGGAGCCAGTCTCAAGTGGCCACTCGAGGAACTGCACTTCTTGGCACTTGAGTCCCAAATTTTGCTTCTTGTGCTGTGTGTGAGATGAGGAGGAAGCCAGGCGAGGAGCAGCCAGTCAGAAGAAATTGGACTTTTTATGAGGTTGAACACCAGTCGAGATGTGCTGTATGTGAGAGCCAACAGAGTAAGATCACACATAAAACAGTCTTTAACTGCACGCTTACTAGTAAAAGTGTACTGTCTCATATACTGCCAGTATAATAGGGTAGCCTTTTAGAGCGAGTAAGAAGCACCTTTGCCTAATCCAGTATTTCTGAGAAGTGAGAATGTTTCTTAGAGAGCGTCTCTCCCGTGGACTACATGTGAGAAAGGTCAACTCTTCTCCAACCTGATTCTTCAGAAATTCTCCACAATTCATGTGTGAAAATGACACAAGATAAAAAGCATGTTTTAAATATGTGAATAACGCGAGGCTCAAGTGGAGCCCCTTAAAAGGTGCAGAGCTGGAAATGCGCAGCCTGTAACACGACTTATGGATTTTTCTTTAGGGCAGAAGAACTTGTTTCATTTGTATTTGTTAAACCACATGTGGTGGAGATTTATTTTGTAAAGTTCATCAGATCGGGGCGATCGTGGCTCAAACAGTTGGCAGTTCATCTTGTAACCGGAAGGTTGCCGGTTCGAGCCCCAGCTCGGACAGTCTCGGTCGTTGTGTCCTCGGGCAAGACACTTCACCTATCGCCTACTGGTGATGGCTAGAGGGGCCGATGGCGCGATATGACAGCCTCGCTTCTGTCAGTCTGCCCCAGGGCAGCTGTGGCTACAACTGTATCTTGCCTCCACCAGTGTGTGAATGTGAGAGTGAATGAATAGTGGTATTGTACAGCGCTTTGAGGGCCCCGAAAAGTGCTATATAATTTTTTAATCATGTTTTGTAAGCAGTATTTGAAATAATGCATCTACTTCAAATTGCCTTGAAAAATAATATGTTTTTGTTCCTATTCAGGATATAAAAGGCTGCAAAAAAGCAGGTACACCAAAATGTGGGGAAGAAATTGGCTCAACATTGTTGCTCTAATCACATACAGCAGGAACTTCTTGTTGCCAGGAAACATATGAGAGATTTTGTCCCTGTGCTGTTTTTCTAAAGAGCTTTGAAAAAAAAAAGGAGGAGTTCAACTCTATACTTAGTTGCACCATCACAACAGCAACCTGTGTTTATTGCTATGTACTCTCATGCTGTCTGTCCTGCACTCTCAGGCCTGCCTGAGGTGAAGATTACCGCCTCACAGGATAAGATTCTGGAAGGAGGCAACCTTACATTCGTATGTGAGGTGGAAGGAAGTCCCACTCTCACCGTGAGATGGCAGACCGAGGCCCTCCACTCTCACTTTTTTACCAAGGTAGCTGAGAATTTTCAGCATGTGCTCAACAAATACAAAATTAGTTTTTCTTTGTTTTTTTAAGATGTCATAGTTTTTCCTCTTCCTATGATCCCCGATGGACTGGATGATGCTCAGATCAG
Organism: Pundamilia nyererei; assembly: GCF_000239375.1. Taxonomy (NCBI): domain Eukaryota; kingdom Metazoa; phylum Chordata; class Actinopteri; order Cichliformes; family Cichlidae; genus Pundamilia; species Pundamilia nyererei. The sequence continues at coordinate 1,275,506 of NW_005187539.1, read as the reverse complement.
AGCTCTGTGTTATGAAAATTGACTTTCTATTAGTTTTTTTATTAAATTTAAAAAGAAATTTTTTAATTTAGTCTCTCTCCCCAACCAGATGCGGCAGATGGCCCCGCCCCTCCCTGAGCCTGGTTCTGCCAGAGGTTTCTTCCTGTTAAAAGGGAGTTTATCCTTCCCACTGTTGCCAAACTGCTTGCTCATAGGGGGTCATCTGATTGTTGGGTTTTTCTCTGTACGGTCTACCTTGAGGTAATTGCTGTATCATTGTAGTCAGGGTTTTTACATTGTGGTGCCATTTCTGATCTGCTGTAAAGCTCTTTAGATCAGCTACATTGAGCCTAAAGTGACATAAATCACCTTCAAATGCGGCTCTCTAATCTATTGATCCGTACTAGAGTAAATTGGGTCTCATTTCATCGTTGTAACACGTATACCTCCAAGCGATGTATTTGTAGTTAAACACCTTGTCTGTGTGTGCCGGCGGTAGCTGCAGGAGAGCAGAGACTCTGCGCTGGAGCTGGTCCTTTACCTCACCAACGTTTCCTCCAAGGACAACCTACACAACCTGACTTGCGAGGCCGAGAACCAAGCTGGGCCAGGGGAGAGGATGGTGCAATTGGACATTGAGTGTAAGTGCCTGCAAAATAAAACCGAGCTCTTGAAAGCTCACAGGCTCAATACAAATCGTCGGGCTTAATGGAGGTTAGGGCGAGAGCACACTGGGGCCATTTTCTAGTGCAGGCAGGGTGGACAGCCAGAGAAAGGGAAAAACGCACTGCACTGATTTCTTCTAAATGCCCCTTCTACAAATACGAGTATGTACCCACCATGCTTCTAATGGAGCTCTCTGTCACCTGCCACTCACTCTGCCGACTGGTGAGTAGTGTTAAAATAGTATAAGTGAAGTGCAGCGGGTATGGCTTGCTTTTTAATGCAGGGATACAATGAGAGGACAAAAGAAAGTGAACTCACCTCACCTTGCTCTTAAAGAACTCCTTCACCTCATGTACTTTTAAATTACACTTGCAGCTTGACCCTGGAGGTTTACTGTTGTTTTCTCCTTTCGGATGCATTAGTGCATCTGGAAGTTGAACAATGAGGAATGACAGCACCCAGCGGTCCCACTGAAGACAGAGTCAGATGCATTAGTGATACATTACTGACAATACTACCCAAACAATATCATATATCACCAACTCAGTGACACTCATTAGAAAATAAAGCCAAAAAGAGCAGGGGCGCCAATCAGCTGAGGCCAAATGCACAAGCATCAAGGGACAGATAATGAGCATCAGGAAAATGAGGCTGATAACCCGTGCTAAGATCTGATTTGAGCCTGTGCTAATGGACTTTTCCCTCCTACACCGGAAAACCGCTTCATCCGCAGTGATTGGCAGTCTGTAAATGCGTTAGTGCAGCTAATCTATCAACATCGGCCCCCCTGGTGGACGGACTCTCGTTAACCGCTAGCCCTTTAATTATTCTTAATTACCTCCCAGAACAGTGGGTGTTTACTGCTGAGTGGCTCTCTGTGCCATTGATTCATGGTACTCGTGTGGCTTCCCTTTCATATAAAAGAGCTTTTCTAAATTGTGCTTTTTTTTTTAAACTTCAAGTCTGAAAAGGTGAAAGCAAATCATCATTTTTGTCAACATCTACTGTCCCAAAAGATGGTGTCTTGCCTGCAAAGCATCCAGTTAGCACCGACTCTACCTGGACTGGGGCCAGAAATCATTTATTGTGTTTGCCATGTTTCACAATGTTCATTGTATAATTCTGCAATGAAGTCTGAGAACTGGCAGGCTCATTAAACATAATTCTAGCCTTCCTTTTCACCCCTGCAGTGAAATTGCTTGTGTAAGATTAGCAGAGGTCGCTAATGGATGATTAGTTAAATGTGATAAATAGCACTAATTTTCACTCGGTGTAACAGACTTTAGCGAGCCCTCGGTAAAGAGACGAATGCCTCGGTATCTCCTTAGCGCAGCACTTTCTGGGGTTGGGTCACGGGTTAAGAGCAGCAGAATGACTCGTGCACATCAGGGGTCTCTGCAGTCGAGAGTTGTGTTCGATCTAAACAAAGCCATTTCCTGTAACTTCATGTCCAGAAGAGCTTCCAGGTAGCATTTGTGGTCAGGGGCACGACAACGACCAGGATTTCATTATTCATAGCAGGTCAGCGCAGGTTTGCAGTGCAGATGGAGAGCATTGATTCTTGGAAACTCAGAGGCAACCTATAGAGTACTGACCTGCTTTGTTATGTGTGAGTAAAATGCACATTCAGCATAAAATCAGGGCTGAGCATATATAATTATTATTTGACTGTAAGTGTATCTATGTGTATTTCGTGGGAGAACTTTTTTAGTATGGGCAAAGTTGCAAGCATAGACTGTATACAAAAGATGGACATGACCACAGGTCGAGTGTCTTGTTATTTTTTAATTCAGGGTTGGCTTTGATAACTTTGATTGATATGTTGGTTGCAATAATAAGACTTGAAACAAATGATTGAGACCTTAAACTTGTCAGTAAAATGTTAATTTGGGTCATAATTTAAGTGAGCTGTAGACTACAAAATCTGACTTCCTGACTTTCATCCAGAGAAGTTCCCAATGAGGTGATTTCATTGGTTAATCTTTCTCTGATTGATTGTTTTGCCTATGACTGAGTGTTTTAAGTCAGACGCAAAACCACAGAGTCTTTATAGATGTATTATATTATATTATGACTATGTTGTATATAATATTAAGTGCTTAGCTGAAAGACTGGAAACGGGTGGAACCAACTAGTCAGATGCAGTAGAACTGAGCTAAGCTAACTGTTTGCACTACACAAACATGAGGATTGAGTCAATATTCTCATTGAACTCTTGCCAAAGATTTATTTCCCAGACTAGCTTTTTTACTTTCTCAGTTGATTTTTTCCATCTAAAAATACATTAAATCAAATCACCAGGACACCATAGACAGTTTTTGAGCTCATCTTTTCTTTAGAAACTCATTTATGTCTGTGCTCTGCTACTTCACAACTCAAAACTCTGTGTCTCTTCGCAGTTCCAGTCAGAATAATCTTCCTGAATAATGCTGTGCCGCAGCACCACTGGTGTTTTCCGTTTGCTGTGGACGGCAATCCCGAACCAAACATCACCTGGCTTTACAACGGCAAGAAATTAAACGAGACCAGATACATATACACGCAGCCCATCGTAGATTCAGGCGATGGATCGGAGAAGCACGGCTGTCTCTTCCTTGACAAGCCAACCCACGTCAACAATGGCAACTACACTCTGATTGTGGAGAACAAACTGGGAAGAGATGAGGCCACCGCACTTGGGTTTTTCATGCACAACCCCTTTGACAATTTTGAGGGGGTAATTCCATGTGAGTTCCTGTTTTGCTACTCTAAACTAAACTACTCACTGATTACTAATTATCTCCTAGAGTCATGTCTCACTTGGCGCCATCTTGAAACATCTTGAAAGCCAACTCTGAGCACATTATTTGGCCAGTTATTTTGAGGCCTTATCCAAATGAGCCGGGACATAAAACCTGGATGTGTAGAATTATATGTTTTATTAATGATAAATGCTACTTTAAAAGTTTGCTGATATTATACCAAAATTGTAAAAGGTTCTAATTCTGCTTTAATATCTTTGTAATCACTTAAATGTTATTAATTAAAGTCATTAGAAGTTTTTCATCATCTTGTAATATCAACTATAGCTGCTGGGTTTCCCTATGGAAATCACATTAAATCAATTACCTACCAGAGATGAAAGAATTTGCAGACATCTTAATCATCACGTGTAGAATAAATATCTTTATTTCATCTCCAGGTTTTCTTTGCATTATAAGTCACTTTAAAAATCAATCAAGTGAACAGCGTATGTGCCCGTGCACTGCAGTGGAAACCACTGATTACCTGCCTGATTCCTAGATAGGGAACCAAGATGACCACCATCATCTAGAGAGGAGGCATCTAGTCTTTCCTGGTGCCAACCTGTCACATATGCAGCTTTGTGTCTTTGGTTTAAGTTTGAAGGAAGAAGAAGGGCATGCCTTTTATTTTGAGCAGTTATGTTATTTATGGAGGTAACCTGCTATCATTTAATTTATTGTTTTGGCCTTGGCCTACCCTGACATTAATTTAAACTCCTGCTTTTGTGGCTCTGTGATCAATAAATACAACATATATTATCTGTGGTTCTTGTGGCTGCTGAGGGCAAGGGAGATGGATGCCTTTTATATTGTGTCTTGGCTGCCCGTTGATGGGTGTAACAACAAGGTTGGAGGAAAGTCCACTGGCAGCCATACTGTAAAAGCCTTCAGTCAGTTATTTGAACGGTTGGTCGCTGGGACATAGAAAACTGTATAGAATCACCACAAACTACACATGGAAGCCCCAGGAAGCTTACATGTGCAAAAATCTACATCTACCTACGTCTTTACTATGATTATCAGCATCGGCTGCACAGATCACAGTTTAGCGACAGCCACGAGGCCTGTGGCATTTCATACGCCGAATGTGAGACATCAGATCCAAATGGAGAACGCAACATTGCATTCACAGGAGGGTGATGAAAATATATAATATATAAGAAATAATAATAGAAATAATATTTAGGAAAAGCAAAAGAACTGGAAGAAAAGTTTTGTTCAAATTGTCCTGTTCAGACTTTATAGTCTTTATATATATATCTCTATCTATATCTATATAGATATAGATAGAGAAAAAATATATATATACATAACTAACAATGCAACAAATGAAGAGCTTAATGAAAACAGAATGGAGAAAATGATATGAAGTGTTGATAAAGAGCAAAGGTATCATCTGGACTTCAGTGTGATTGAATTATATAAACTGTATGATGATAGTACCAAGTTATGTGCCGGGAATTCATAGCGGTGCTCAAGGTGTGTTATTGCCCTTCAGTGTTAAAGTGATGAGGAGTGAAGAGGGAGCACATTAGATATCTGACAGAGACAATAATGTAAGTGTCACTTAAAACGAATTGATCGTCGCACTAGTTCTGGGGATTCTTTCTATGTCGTGAACTGAAAGGTGTCGACCTTACTGCATTGTGATTCAGTGCTTGATATGTAGAAATAGCCAAACTAAACAGAGTGAATGCACCGTGAGAAGCGCATGTTGCATCATGGTACTCTGTGCTGTTTGCTCATAAATGTGTTTTGTGCTTTTCCCACATGCAAGACGTCGTGGGTCAAAGTAAGTGTTCAGTTGATTTTGAGTCTATAAAATATCTCAGCATGTCCTTTGAACACTGAATGGAGATCTACGTGTCATTTTATTTGTTGCTCTCACTCCTGCCCCGCAGGTCCTACAAACAAATCAGACATGGACGTCACAGAAAACCCGGAGAGTCGGATGTATTTGGTGCGTCTGTGCCAACGCTTCTCAATCCCAATGCAAAAGCAGCAGCTAATGAGTGTTAGTGACTGAAAATACAATGTTTGTTTGACAGGTGTATGTGGCCGTGGGTCTCGGTGTGTTTGCTTGCAAACTTCTGCTCATCATGGTTTTGGTTGTCTACAAATGTGGCCATCATTCCAAGTTTGGAATTCACAGTAAGTTATTTAAGTTTGGCTGCAAGCTTGAAATTAGGCACGAAAGTTAAAGGAGAAGCCTGATGACACTCGTCTTTTAATTGGAACTGCAGTCACAGACAGTAATTAGCTCTAATTAGTCTAACGGCTATTTCCATAATAAGAATCTTAGCTCTGTCAAAAGATTTTAAAAAAATAACTTAATGGGGCTTTTAATGTTCACTACTTATTGTATATTAAGTCTGTTGCTTCATCGTGACTGGAGAAAGGTGAAAAAGGACTAGTTATGGTTTTAGTTATTCCCTAACCTGCCCGAGAAACTGGGCATCTAACCCCAGGATATAAGAGCAATATCAGGCTTCTCACCTATTGTGACTGTATTGTGCATGAATGACAAATGTCAATAAATGATATGACTGGGACAACTTTTGTATTAAAAGGAGTTTGAGAGGACTGAGTGAGCTGCACCTCTGTAGCTGCCTGCCGCTCATCTGCCTGAGGTTAGCGGCAGACTTACACATGTGCCTTATGACAAGTCAGTGATATTCATTTCCGCTCAGAATTAGACTCCTTCCTGCCACTTCAGTCACCTATAATTTGGTTTCTAAAGGTTGAAAACTTTTCCCAGATGTGTTGCAAGACTTGTATTTCTTTCAGTAACAATGTGCTAAAAGGTTATTATGGTTTTTTTTACTTATTGCAGTTTTCATGTTTTCATACTCAAACTTTTAGAGTCGAAGGGAGAAATGAAAGTAAAAGCTTTGGTAGGAAAACACTGACGTGCTAGAAAATAAATGAATTATGGAAGGAGGTAGGTTTATGCCTTGTTGGCATGCTGTCAGACATCGATCAAGAAAAAGTGACCACAAACATTACACAAACGGATTGTGGTCACATGAAGCACAGGCTTTAATCACATGGTTTTTCTATAATGGACAACAGTAGCTCTGTTTTATATATATTTTTGCATCTATGAAGATTGCATTCATTGCTCCCATCAAAACACACCTGGATCCCCAACCAAACACTTTGTTCAGTTGTAACGGGAGAAAATTGTGCAGATTTTTAAAAGTAATATAGATGTATTAGAGTGAAAGGAATCTAAGGCTTTACATGATTTTTCTATGCGCGCCTCTGAAGAATGTATATGGAATAAGTCAAATGTTCTGCCAAGTAACTGTTTCAAATCACAGATGGTTCTGTCAGTCTCTTAAAAGGTAATGCACAGGAGAGACGGACTAATATAGGATTTCCACTGAGCTGTAACTTTGCTCGCAGGCAGCCACTGTGTCGGCTAAAGTGCCTTAATTATTGCACGAGAACGGCGGCAGAAACCTCCCCTGGCCACCGCCATGGGGTGAGGGCCATTAAAGAGGATGGCTGGATGGACAGATGGATGGCTGGATGGATGAATGGATGGATGCAGGAACACACACACACACCCTTCTCACTCTCAGAGTGCCTAAGTGGCCCTGATTGCCTAAGTGGACCCTGCTCCCTCTTTCCTTCCTTCCATCGCTTCTGTGCTCTCTTATTGTTGTTCCATTTTCTACCGTGTTGGACTCTGGGGGTTCTGTGGTTTGCCTTCCTAAGTGAGGTTTTACAATTTGGACCCCACTTGTTTGGCTTTTAATACGCACTATAGTCGGGGGTTGCTAACCGCCCAGGCTTCCTGTATGGTCATATTTTTTTCACTTCAGTGTGCCCTGATTGCTGCATGGTTGATGATGGTGATTATTAGAGCTTGTCATCATCTGTCACCATGGTACCAACAAATGTGCATCCAAGTCAGTAATAGTGAATGCCAGTTCCTCGAAAGGAAAAATGGGTTCTGAATTGCTTCTTTTGATGGCTGCTGCAATCACAGATGGTTGGAGACTGATTAGGTCTCATTTCTCTCATTTTTATTGGCTTTGCTCCGTTTCATTAGGATCATCAGTTCTGGGGAAGGAGGATGACCTGGCCGTGTCACTGCGCTTCATGAACTTTGGTACCAGCCCGCCTTCCTCCGATGAAGACTCTGGCTTGTCTAGCTTCGTAGAGAATCCACAGTACTTCTGCAGCATAATCAAAGACAAAGACATGTGTGAGTGTTACAGCAGAGCCTTTCAGATGCTTGAATACACTCATGTTTCCCCAAAACCTGCATTTTGACACCTTGATTGTAGGTATTCATTTGCTTTTTCATTGGGAATGTTTCATTCACCATCAGTGCTTGCTGATGAACTTCTGTAATGTTTTATTTGAATGTCACAGAAAAGTAAACAGAATTGATGAAGTGTAGTTTTACTGCGAGCAGGACATAGAGGCTTTTTTCTGATGAATCATATTTTATATTTGATATTTTTTAAGAACATCATAACCAACATAAGACTAAAAAAATACATGCACGAGCTTCTCATGTTCCTTCTTTATGATGTTGCAGTCATTGGGAACGGCTACGTCGATCACTACAGCCGTCTTCCCTTGTTAGTCTACCACCACTATGTGTGGTTGGTTAGCCACCACCATTTTGTCCATGTCCGTATATACTAGGGCTGAACGATATATTGCATTTGCGATAATATCGCGACATGATCAAGTGCAATTTTCTAACCGCAAAGGCTGCGATTATACTCTGGACATGTCCAAATTCATGGGCTGCATCCTCCT
>NW_005187539.1:1243474-1267276 GCF_000239375.1 Pundamilia nyererei | reverse complement strand
TATATAATAAAATTATTCCTCAAAAATACAACTTGCCTAATAATTCTGCACTTCCTGTATATGTGTATGTATACAAAATCTGTTTTTATTTATTCATTCCTTAAGGAAATTATGTAATTATTCTTACTTTTAGACTCTTAAAGGTCACCACGACTCTTCTTTGTTTATTTTTAATATCATAGTTTTATCTTTCTTTTTAAGATCTGCTGCTCTGCTTCCAGTCCATCAGTCACACTGGTGCGATGCCTCCAACACCAACCCTTTCATGTGAACATGCTCACTCATATGTTGGGAAACTCTGGGTTGACCTATTGAGTTGATAACCACTTTTGTTTGATTGCTTAGCCTGACCTACAATTCTCTGGATACCGTTTGGCTCTAAACACGTCTTGCACTTAAAGGCAGTAACGTACGACATGAGTAGCTACAGCAGTTTCGCCTTTAAGCTTAACCCTTTAATGTTTGGACAGCAGCCACTGCATTCTGTCAATGATCTCAAATATGTGTACGTCTGAGGAGGCGAGTTGTTTGTGTTGTTTGTGCAACACAAACAACAGTTTTGAAAATGAAATTCCAAAATCACACCATGCGTATTTTGCATTGACATGATTGTACATTGCTAAGACTGGCTGTAGTTCAGACCGGGCTTAAATTTGTTCGAGGGGCTTATGTGAAGTCCAATTTAAAGACCAGTCTTAACAAAGGCCAACTTTGAAGTTAAGACCAGGCTTGGTAAAAACCAGCTGGTGGATACGTCACACTATCTGCATTATAGTTTAATGGAGTCCCTCCACTACCAACCCAAAGACACGGACCACTTTTAATTTTAACACACCTGACTGAATTGTGCAGATTCTGAAATAAATCTAACTCAGTGTCACTTCTCTTTCGAGTGAATGCTCTCTACTTTGTTTTGCTTTCAGTTTCTGCCACTCTCACCCTTCTACATTTATTTCACTGCCTTCCATCGGCTGCAGCAGCGAGCCTTAATTTTCCTGGTGATTATGCTGGATTATTTGGTGTCAGACAATGTTGAGACTAACAAAGGGCTTTGTGGTTTACTCAGACTTAAAATGTCTTTGTGAAAGTTTTCAGGATTTCGGATTATTACAAATTGCATTTAAATTTCACCCTGTCTCTCAAAAAAGGAGGATTTATGAAAATATTGTATGATATGCTTGAGGTGGATAATCTTTCCCCAGAATTATTTTAAGTCATTTGTGTTTTTATGATCTCAGGTGTCCAGCATATTAAAAGGCAGGATATTGTTCTGAAGTGGGAGCTGGGGGAAGGAGCGTTTGGCAAAGTCTACCTGGCAGAGTGTGCAAACCTCAGCCCCGACAACGACAAGATGCTCGTAGCCATCAAGGTGAGTAGCTGCCAAAAAGAAAAAATCCTCTCCGCCGTTTTTAAAAGGTAATTTAACCATTAATCCGGCTTTGTTCATTGGCATCGGTAGTGAAAATGTCAGCAGTTAGCATGAGGTCTGAGCAGCAGAGCATGTTGAAGTGATTGACAAAACTACAACGCACAAAAAAGATTATTACTGCAGCATTTGGCTTTTAAACCTCATCCTGGTGCTTTTAGACCTGATTAGCTTATTTAATAAAATTGAGCGTAACATCAAGTTCCTTTTTTTTTTTCTATGCAAACGGTAAAATTCACTGTTCTCATATCACTGGTTTGCAGTTTGAGACTTTAGAACAATATCTGAGTGTCAGTCTGCTTTTTATCCTACGCTATGTTAAAAAAAACAAAAAACCCTAAAGTCCTCATTAAGGCTCTCAGCACTAACAAACATGACGGTACAGTGCACTTACAGTTAATACTCACATGCTGAAATTACATCCTGCGGTTTCAGAGAGTTGTTTTTGTTTAAGAACAGTCAGCTGATGTACTACGCGGCTCATGTTACGACAGGTTAATGCAAACCGCAGCGGATTAAAAAACGCGATGGTGAATATGGCTCGGCTCAGATTTATCATCCCATTAATCAGACGTATGCTTTTATAACACATCGTCAATGAGCTGAGGAGGGAAAGTCAAGGCCCAGACAAAGAATGAAACTGTTTTTAAAATGTATGAACCACACAGTCTCCTTTTATGCTCCACACTGTAAGTTGATTTTGGAACTTTTGAAATTTTAAAAGGAAAAATTTACATTTTTGTTTTTCACCTGCACTAGCTTTGAACTGTGACACTAACTGTCACAGTTCAAAGTCATTTGTATTTGTGTATTTTGCTATAAATCCAACACTCTGCTTTTTATTTATTTATTCTTTTTTAATGCTTTTCTTTACCCCTGTCTAAAAGCTCAAACGCAGTCCCTGACAGGTTGTGGCATGTGTCTGAATGACAGAAGCAGCGACGACTTTAGCCAACAAGAATAGCAAAACTAACATATGTCTGGGAACATTAACTTTACTTTCTTTGTTTTTTGCTCCTTGCAAACAAAATATCAGATCAGCTGCTCTGCTCACAGCCGGAGCTGCTGGTCTGAGGGATCCACTCATGACATCACACAGAGCCAAGAACAGAAAAAACTGCCTCAAGTCTGATATGTTTGACCAAAAAATGAGGAAAACCATAAAGGGGTCATTTTAAATAATGAGTTAACGTTTTACTCTCTCAACTAGAATGAGGGCCTCTCATCAGAAACTTTTATTCATTTATCTATATATATTTATTTATTCATTTATTTAGTTTTCTTTATGTGCAGAAGTATTATTCAGATATTTATTATAGTTCAATAAGTTAGAAATTAAATCTAAAAATGCATTTTTATAATGCCAGACAGATTGAACATCCTCATCTTTTTTCCACATTTTTCCTTCAGAGATTTTGGTGTCAAAATTATATCACACGACAGTTTCACAAGAGTGTTGTTGTATTGTCATATTGTATTTATAAAATAATTTACAAACAAAAATAAAAACAATAATAATTACATTTAAGTAAAGCCTCATTATTATGTCATAACAAATGAATACATTCAGTTGTTTGTCACATAAGTGAGTAACTAATATTATTTCCTTAGCTGTGTGATAAGGAGGCAGCTGTAACGTCACAGTAAAGAAGAAGACTCTGAATTTGAATACAGTGTTGTTCATTTTTGACCCCCCAAAAAAGCAGTAAATAAGGACCAGAGCTGCAGCTGAGTGCTACAATATAGCTTCTAGTGTTAATGGAAAAGTACAATCTGCACGTATTCACAGACTCTGAAGGACGCAAATGAGTCCACCCGGCAGGACTTCCAGCGGGAGGCGGAGCTGCTGACGGTGCTCCAACACCAGCACATTGTGCGGTTCTACGGCGTCTGTACCGACGGAGAGCCGCTGGCCATGGTGTTTGAATACATGAGGCACGGAGACCTGAACCGCTTTCTTCGGTATGTAACAGTACAAACTCCACATCAGACCATGCCTGCTGAACAAAATGCTGATCCTTTCTGTGATCATAAAGTGTGTTGTAGATTTTCCCAACAAATATTAGCCTTTGAATATGTTCCTCGTCTGTGTGGCTCAGAAAAAGTACTGGATGAAAGGCAGCAGAGGCGGCAACAAAAGAAGTTATTACAAACACCTCATTGCCTTTTTTCACAGCAGACTCGTCAGAAGCCCCGAAAATCTCAGTAAGGAAGTGTCTCAGCGAGCCATCAAAGTGTGACAGTGTTACAGCAGCAACACAAACGGAAGCAGATAAATATGATTCAGTCATCACTAAAGCTAAGATGAATAGCTGATTAATCAGTTATTTGATTAAATAAATGTTTTATCCTTGATTAATTGCTGCCATTTACAAGCTGAAGTATTTTTAAAGAGCAAGTGCTAAAAGAAAAACTGTTTCTGGCTGTGACATGTGAATGTTTGCTGATTTGTTCGGCTGATTTACTGCATTTGGAAGGTTTGTAGGTTTTTTCACATGTTGCTATGTTTGAGACTCATTTGATGCTTGATTCAGCTTTTACAATTATTTCATCTAAACTTCATAAAAGACTAAGAGAGTACTCGTACCCTCCCATTGGTACTTGGATAAAGCAGTTTGTCATTGAATTCATCAGGAGATCAGATTTGCCCTTGTGTAAGAATCATTGAGGTGAATAGTATGAAATATTGATACATTTATTAGTTTTTTTTTACTAATTTCACTTGATATCAAAGACAACTCTACTCCCCCAGAGTTTCGTAAGTTCTCTCACATTGTCTCTCCAGATAAGGAAAGACTTTATGTGTACACACTGTCTACACTGTGCTGATGCTGTACATCATAAAGCCAAAACACCCAGAAACATTAGCAGGCAGAGGTCATCACTGTCCCAACGGTTTCACTGGGACTAGTTTTTTATTTTCAGGCCTTCACATATATCGAGACCCTCCCAACATGCAGTAAAAACTGAAGCCTTCTTTGAACAATTCTACAAATTTGGCACAACGTTTTGGAGGTTTCTGCTTTCCTTTTTGGGAGAATTGTCCAAGCTTTGCCAGGCAGCTCAGTGAGTTTTTGAGCAGAGATGCACAAGATGCTTCCGGCACACAAAACTACTTCTGTGTTTTTCTGACTGCTTTGGGGAAATGTAAATCTTCCCCTCAGCCTTAGAGTTTTCATTCGAGATTACTCTCTGTTTTTCCATCTTTACCTTTATCTTGTGTGGGCTGAATAGGTATGAATACTTATATTATCCTGGTCTTGTTGCAGACAGAAACACTGTTAAGCTGCTTTCACTGTTTGACTATAGGGATAGTGTTATTGAGCTCAGCTTTTGGCTTCCTCCGCATGTGCTGATGGGAAATGTGGCCAAGTGGTTCAGTCTTTGTTTGATCAGACCGGAGGACTTGTTTTTTGTGGTCTGGAAGTCTTTTAGGTGCCTTTTAGGAAACTCCCAGCAGACTGTCAATTGTCTTTTAGTTAGGAAGGGCTTCCATATGGCCATCTCTACCATAAAGCGGGGAGTAGAGGAGTGCTGCACTCTGGCTCATTCCATCTCCAAAAAGAGAAACGTCCTCCAAACTTCCTCCATTTGAGAATCACTTAAGGAATATCCTGTTTTTTGGGGCTGCAGTTTGAAACTTTACAGCATCTGTTCTTTTCCTAATTATGCCCATTAAATTCAGTCAGGCACAGATGGAGTAAAGTTGTGCGAGTAGGAACACTTGCTTTACTTCTCTCTGGGATAACTTCCTCAGAGATGAAATGCCGGTTTGGTAGCAAGGCTACAAATACACACAGCTGATCAGGTGAGCACACGGCTCCGACGTGCTACGGTTATGAGGAGAGTTACGCCCTGTTGCAAGTTTTGTGAGGTGCTTTTTTGATATTTAATGAATCGGATTAAATTTTTAATTTCTCTCCGATATCCGATCCAGTAATTATGTCAGTATCAGACCGATACCGATACGTAATATCGGACCGGTCCATCTCTAGTACTGAATATCCTAGTTTTAAATATTTGAGTCTGGACCTCAGGTGTGAACATTTTTCATTACCTGCTTTTTAAGACCAAAGAATTAAAAACTGTGTTTCCCATTGTCTCAGCCCTCACTTCCCCCCTGCTGGTTATATCCATTAAGCCCCTGCAGGTCAGAACCACCTGGTTTATAAGCGCTCTGCAAACATTTCACATTTTTTAAACTATAAATGTAGTTAAAAGCTATTTAAACCTGTTTATTAATTTAATGTAGAGTCTTTGTTAGCAGTTAGACGTATTTTACATCATGTAACTGTTTTACAGTGTTGTCATACGTTATCTTTTTGTGCGCCAACCTCCACTTACACAAGTACCAACACATGAATCTGTTTACAACAACATCATAATATGTAATTTGTTAAATGATCATATACTGCTTTTAGATGTGCTTCAGATGTTGAAAATGGGACTCGCTCACACAGATAAATGACTGCAGCTCTTTAAAAGCTGCCATCTGTGAGCTGCACTGCTTTTATCACTCAAACTTGATGTGTGTTTAAAAGTTAAACCCACTCAGCTGACCTCAGTGCAGCATGTGCGGTTCCGCCGGTCACTCAGCGTATCGGTGGATTTTGTGTGTTTAAGTAGAAATGCCACAAGGAGTCATGAGGACAGCCGTGGAAGTGTTTGTGCTCGACTTCACAGACTATTATATTTGATATTTTTGAGGCGGCTGCGTTTCCTCTCTCTCCACACTGTAAGGTTTCCGAGGTCCTGTTTGAACGGTGTTTAGATGATTTGGAGACCCAGAAATAGCCAGGGTGGTTTTAAATCTCTCTGAAATTTGGCATGTGTTTCTTTTCAAGTCAAGCATTTCACATGAATCACCAGCTCACCTTTAACATCACCTGTTAATTATTTTACATCATAATTTCTCTTCCATTCCCTTCCTCTTATGATTCTGTGAACCTAATGTGTCGGTAAATGTATGGACCAGTTTGCTGAATTTGAAACAGGAAGAAATTCATTTCATTCCAGTGTTGAAACTCACCAACACTGGACCCATCTGCTCTAAGAAAAACTGACCAAACTTTATTCACATATTAAAACACTCCAACCAAAGCAGCTGACAAACAACAAGAACCAGATATTACACCAAAAGCATTTTAGTCTGTTAATTTCCATGCCAGGTATGTATTGTAGTCTTGTTTTCATTTCATTAGATATAAAAGGTGCTTTATATTCTTTGTCATGATTTTCTTTGTCAGCAAGCTAAAACCTTCACCTGTATGTCATTCACGCAGTTAACAGTTGGCACTGTGAGGAGGAAGCTAGAGACTTGTAAGCTGGTGTGCATCTCCTTAGTCACACATGTAAATGTTGTTTGAGAGGTTTGTGAAGCTAAATATGTCCACACATCCAGCAGGGAGACCTGGGAGGGGAGGATGGGGTGAATAAGGGGATGGCCTAATTTTGTAGTCCTGAAATAACATTTTAGCCACATTATTGTTTAGATGCGTACCGCAGAAAACGCCTCCACTGGTTTGCTAGATAAAGATTGGTGTTTTATTTATTTATTTATTTACATTTATGGACAAAACTCATCAATAAGCATTTCTGTAAATGCACCAGAGTTAGCCATGGGCTAGTTTTCATCTGTAGTCCCCAACTAGATCTTAAAAGCAACCTAAAAACAAAACAATATATTACATCAACATTATAGAAACAAATAAAAGTTAGAAAGAAGAAAAAAACATAACAGAAAACTCATACAAAAGGAAAGCAAGGTGGAAACAGGAGAATCAAACCAAATCAATGCTGATAAAACTGATGTTTGAAATTTGTATTCTGCTCTCTGATGTTGATGCGTACAGTGTTTCACAGCCTTTACAGAAAATGCAGACCGACCAAAAGAACTGAAAGCAATAATACACTCCTGTCTAGTCAGGTTCCTTGTAATTTGGTTTCTGTTTACCTCAGTGGCAGGAAACTGACTAAATTAGCTCAGTACTTTTAGCCTGTTTGCCTTTTCCATTCAAATCCTGCATGTGCAGCTTGGTATTGGATCCAAAAATGTCTGCATAAAAGAGGAATGTAGCAAAGATTTCAGCTTTATCAGCAAAAGAAAAAAAATAGTATGACTTATTTGAACAAGGATACCTGCCTAATTAGTGCTACGTAACACAGAAAATACAGTACTCGAGTTTAACTCACCAAAACAAGAGCAAAGACTTCATGGATGGTCTGTTATTAGAATTAACCACAAAGTGTGCAAACTTATGTGTGATCATTGCATTTAAAATGCCCTGAAAAGCACCAACGTCACAAACATGACTAAGAGGACATGACAAGTGTCCATCAGAGGAACTGCAGTTTCTCTGCCGCTCTGGCGGTGCCTTCATTTCTTCACGCACAGATGTTGCTGCATGGTTCGATTTTTACCAGCTGGAACAATAATGTGAAAAAACACTGTGGTTTTTATCAAATGTGATGTAAAAACAACTGAGAGCCACATAATTCATTTGAGTGACTGCTGACAAGAAAATAATTGTTACTGTGTACGTGACGGGTGGGGGATTGTGCGTGTTGTAGAAGAAGAAATGTTTTCTGATTAAAATTGCATATTATACATAAAACACTGTGTATATAAACCATTCCCAGGGCCCTTAGGTGAGCCACTGGTGCCTTACAAGTGATAGCAACCCACCAGTAAAAACAGCATTGTAAATTTACAGTATGGATAAAGAGATGCAAATTATTACCCAGGGAGGCAAAGAGTGACTCACAGATGAGTGAAAAACACAGACATACAAGAACTCAAGCCAAACATTCATACCATCACAAGAAAAGTAACCAAAGACACTGAAGGAGAGACAAAGAGAGAGAAATGTAAGAGCTGAATCTCCTGGATAACTCACAACATGTCAAGGCATGGGTCAGTTTTTATTATTTATAAGAAGTCCTCGCATCAATAATCTCAAATGAGAGTGAATACCAACTATCCAAGTGTTTTAGCACTTGGGTAGAAATAGAGAAGATTCCTTGAACTGTGCAATGAACTGATTTTTTTTTTTATCTGGAGAAGGGGTTATGTGGCAAATTAGGTAATGATAACAAATGATAACACTTGAATTGTTGCATAACATGGTGACAGAAGAGCTTCAAAATCTGTTTTTCAATCATTTAAAAAACCTTTGCAAACCTCTGGGGGGAGCTGGAGGAGAAGGGTCAGTGCTGAATAGCGCTCACTTGGCACCTGGGCAACCATCTGACGCTACGATTAGAGCAGACGGCGCTGATGCTGTCTGCCAGGTGTCCTCCACAGGAGGCAGATTGGAAATGAAAACACACAGAGAGGCGCGCGAACAGACTTTTCCCGAGATATATGTTCACGAAGGGATGGAAATCGCATTTTCAGCAGACAGCATGGGTGAGATGTCCGAGAGACCCCACAATGCAGCTGCTTTCCCACCCTGCCACCTGCCTTTTAAACTAATAGTGATTGTATAGACAACTTCCTTTGTAAGGAGGGGACAAAGTGGAGAGGAGAGATATTAGGATGGATGGAGACACATCAGCTGTGATTTGCTCATTTAGGCAGGAGTTGGACGTGAGAGTGGGTGTTTATGGTCCACGAAAACCATGAAGAGTTAATGCACTCTGCATCTCTGAATTGCATTATTGCAAATCAATTGTAGGCGTATTATAAGCCTTGTGTTTTTGATTAAGCATTACTGTTAAATGGCTTTATTATGGTGTGGTCGTGCTCACCATGTCTGGGGAGTTCTAGAGAGCTCATATATGTCACAAATGTTCAATCTGCAGATTGCGTGCTGAGGTCATCGTCCTTCAGGTCACCCAAGGTTGGTGCCATAGTTACAGCAAAAAAATACAAAAGCCTGAATTGCTCATTCAAGTGTTTGATAACCTGCACAGCCACCAGCAACAGAGAAGAATATCACAGCATGTCGAGTTCATTCAGTTTACGGTCCACAGTGGTCAGAAGTTCCCATCTAATGCAGAAAAAGTGCATTTAATAAAGTATTCATTTCAAGAGAAAAGGAAAATAGGTCATCAAATAGTTAATGACTTACAGTATTGTACACTATAAACAAAGAGGAGTCTCATTAGGGTGTCTCATTTGCAGCATGACACCTGAAGTCGCTCTTTACGTGACAGTAAAGCACAGACTTACTGCTGAAACAGATCAAATGCAGAGAATAAATTTGTCTGAAGGTATCAATAATGTATCTTTTCACTTCATGTAAATATTATTATCCTGCTTACTTCAATATAAAGTCTTTTGTAGACTAGACAACCTTCAAACAAGTTGGGTCATCCTGTGCCTGTGCTGCTTGACAACTTTAGTCAGTTTTGTTTTTTAAAAATATGACTTTTTTTTCTGTTGTTCTCTTAGTCTGGAAAATAACGAAATACACTTTTTATTTGAAAATACCCAAGTTGTGTAAATCCACTTCATACTCTTTTTACTAAATTGTCTCTACTTTTCCCCTCTACTTTGACAGCAGTAATTACTTTTCAGATTCAGATTTGACATTAAAGACACTTTTAAAACTGTGCAGCACATTGTTAAAGATTATATCAGTGCCCCCAACCTATTTCCGTGTGACCTTCTGCAAAGAGTAGTGCTTTTCAGATGTGCACTCTTTTCCTCTCTAAACTTCTCAGAATCTTTTATATAAGTAAGAGAAAAGTCCACACAGTGAATGCAGAACTTTGTGTTTCCTTGGAACCGATGGCATTAATCGTCTCACGACTGCTCAGCCTCATTCTGTGACTGTTTTGAAAAGCACTCAAACCCACCCCCAATATCTTAGAACTTAATTATTTGTGTACTAAGAAGCTGAATCCACCTCTGTCTCATCCAGCTACAATAAACTGCTGCTTATACACTTGTGCATCCGTATCGACGGTCTAATAATGCCACATAAATCAGTGTAACACACACCAAAACATTTGCTTTGGATGCATTAGGTACACTGTGCCTCTAATTCTTTTGAGTAGATTTTGAAACTGTGGTATTTTTACTTTCACCTTGCGATCTTCCTACATTTTGATGAAGCTAAAATATTAAAATAAATTCAGACCAACAGATGTGGATTAAAGCAGCTGTGTGTCCTTTTTGTGCCCCCTGTAGAGCTCACGGCCCTGACGCTCACATCCTGGACGAGTCCAAGATGCCCCCGCTGGGTGAGCTCACTCTCCCTCAGATGCTGCACATCGCTGCTCAGATTGCCTCAGGCATGGTCTACCTCGCATCGCTGCACTTCGTTCACCGTGACCTGGCAACTCGCAACTGTCTGGTTGGAGAGGGTCTGGTGGTCAAAATCGGAGACTTCGGCATGTCCAGAGACATCTACAGCACAGATTACTATCGGGTAAACGGCTGAAACATGAAAGGAATACTTGACTGTTATTCTTAATGGGACTGTAAATTTAAACAAGACAGAAATATTACTCCTTTACTTCACTACTACCTTGCCATTTGTTTCTGTTTTAACTGCTCTGACGTATTTGTCACTAAAAGCAAGATTTCAGCTATTTCAGTTTACTTTAAACAACACTGTTTGACGCCAATCTAATACATTTCAACGACAGGAAGTTTGAAGTATGTAAACCGTATCATGAATACATGCAATCAAACTGCAATTACTCCATTGTTGGTTTCCAGGCTAATCCCTCTTTGTTGCAGTCTGGGTCGCAACAGGAGGACACATCATGCAAATAATATTCTGGTTCCACAAGTGAAACCAGATTTCCACTTCTTTAGGATCCCAGAGATTTCATTTGATACATTTTACATGATACATAATTCATCTGTGTTTTTGGGGGTCTTTTTTCCCTCGTACATTCCCCACAAACCTGCATGTGTTAGACTGTAGTTCTGTTAACTGGTTAGCAAGAACTGGAAGTTCCAGTGTGGAAGTTCATTAATGCTACATTCTTTAATGGCCAGCAGATTTGAGAGAAGTTAAACTGTAAAGAAGTCTGTGAGAAAGTGAAACTATTTCTCACGTTGTGGCCTCAGTGAACATTTTCCTGATATCTTTATTTATTATGTTGCTATTTTCAGCCATTAATGAATATAAGGATATTAATTTTGTAGGTGATGGTCACCATTAAAGTGAAAAATGACAATAAACGATGGTAGCGCTAGCAATCAACTCATCAAGAGTGATTTACAAAAGCTTCGATGGTGATGAGCAAATGTTCAGATTGAACTGTTAGAAACAGGACTTGACTTGGAACAACGGGCGCCATCATGGCCATCATTTATATACAGCCAAAATATATTTTTATATTCTTCCAGCCAAAAGTTTAAAGATGCAAAACCCTTGTTGTCACTCTGAGTATTTGACTATAATCTTGTGAAATATGTGAGTGTGAAAAGCTCTAATTCAGTATATGAAACAATAAAAATAATAGTTAGATATATTTTTAAAAACCCAACTGAAGACAGCTGTTATCCTGCTGCTGTGTGAATGTATTTGAAACAAATCAAGGTGCGCTGTTCCTTTATCACATGTAACACACAGCAGGGGTTCTGATCTGCTCTCGGTACTGGAAATACTTAATCTGGAAACAGTGCAACCACTCACAAGCTGTGAATTCCCAATCTGACATCACGCAGACAAGTGAGGCTGCAGGTTAAAGATTGTTTCCTTTCTGTCTTGTGTTTCTCTGAAAAGTGAGGGCTGCAGTGCATGTGTAAACACAGCTGTACTGTTTTATTTGACTTTTATTACCCTCATTTTCATCTTCATACATTTATCCTTGGGTCTGTTAAAGCAGCTTAACACAATTCAGAGTTCAAATCTTATACCAGTTCGTCCACTACCTGAAAGCAACTGTTTGAGCTCGCTTGGCTGCTTCACCCAAATCAAATATTTGAGCAGGAACAGGTAATTCGGGCTTCTGTGTTCACGGCCAGAGCTTTTTTCATGAGATGACCGCTATTTGGAACACCTGCTCTCTGTTGCATCATAACAAACCGGGAGTAGAAAAAACTGTCTGAAACTCAGAGAGGAGAATGAATAGGTATAATAGGCCCACTCCTTCTCTTATTGAACTCAGTGTTTTGGATTTGTACTTTGAAGTATTATAGATCAAATACTAATATTGAACTTCTCTAGTCTCGTAAGAAGAGATATTTCAATTTTTCTTGTGTGAGGGTGAAAACATGATGTTGTCTAAGGAGAAAAACCATGCTCTAATCAACTGTAATTCTGTTAAAAATGACTAATGGGTTATTATGATTAAGCTACATAATACATATTCTGAAAAATACACTAAGATAAGAAGCACATGTGCTTTGTCTTCTCCTGAAGCGATTTAAACTGCAGGAGCAGAATATGTCGTGCATTTTGGATCTGTAAATCGCAGCATAACCTTTGAGAGACTGTGGAGTGTGTACTTTTAAAAACTACAGTCAAACCGGCTGAATAATAGCACTGGACTTTTTCATGTTGCTTCCCCTTGGTGGGATTTGAGAATTTGAAAATCGCTCAAATCTGTTACAGCAGGGTTTTTTTCAGAAGTGAGAAAGGTTCATTCCTGTTTTCACGTGAAAGGGTTTTACTCATTAACAGCATGTTGAGATCTCATAAATGCAATAAAAATTACAACCTAAGAGACTATCTAATATTATTTTTGTGGCGGTTAATCCTTATTTCCTTTTTTTATTTTGCATGAAACTACTGTAATAATTTTTAAACAGTCTGCCTATTTTTGATTTCAAGCTGGTCTCCCAGCTTGTAATAAGCAGCTCAAGATGAGTGGAAAGGAAAATCTATTTAAGATTTAATCTCATCAACAAAGCTAATTAAGGTTTCCATAATTAAAGTTCACTTAGTATTCGGTTCTTTATCTTCAGGTGGGTGGACGTACAATGCTCCCAATCCGCTGGATGCCCCCTGAGAGCATCATGTACAGGAAGTTCACGACGGAGAGCGACATCTGGAGCTTTGGCGTGGTCCTCTGGGAGATCTTCACCTATGGGAAACAGCCATGGTATCAGCTGTCCAATAGCGAGGTGGGTTGCAGTGGAAAAAAACATTATAAAATTGCGTTGCAAAATTTCGGTAGCCCTTTCTATTACAGCTTGGTAATAATGTGGTAATAGCGTGGTAACAAGGCACATACAAGCATGTAATAATGTGGTAATAGCAGGGTAACGAGGCAGAAACAAGAGTGTAATAATGCGGTAAAAGTTATTACACCTCAATTACAAAGTAAGACCAGTTGATATTAAAGTAATATCATGGTAGCAACAGTGGTTACAGTAATATTCCACTAACATTATGTAATGAGATAATAAGGGCCCATAACTGTGGCTATTAACTGATTATTACTTTGTAATTGAGTCGTAATAACTTAGAAATTACCAAATTATTATTAATTATATCATTCTTGTTTCTGCCTTTTTACCCTACTATTACCACTTTATTACTAAGCTTTAATAGAAAGTGCTATCAAAGTTTTGTTCCAGTTAGCTTTGCTTTCACACCGCAGTGCAGTGAAGAACTTAAAGCAACATACCTTCATCCTGCTGTCTCTACCTACATGGGTTGTGCGCTCTCTGTACTTCACACTGACTGTTCTGATGATGGGCATGTGCCTGATGGCACCAGTTAGCCTTCAATCAGCACATAGTTTTTAATCTGAATGAATGGAATTTTAATTGGTCACCTGGATATAAAAATGACCTTCAAATTTAATTGAAAAAGCTTCAGAAAGTGTGGTGACTGTGTCCTAAAATACCATAACCAAAAAAGCTTAATTTCTGAAAATACTGAACAGATTCCATATTGGTTCGTGTTATGGATACAATAAACCAAATAAATATTTATTAAATTAACAAGAAGTAGTAGATTTTTGCAGCTTCACTGTTAAAACTAGTCTAATGTGCAAATGCGCAGTGCAACAACATGAATATTAATTGGTTCATTTGGGGTCAAGGGTGGGACAACCTCCATCTGTGGGGTTATCATAGAGCGCCAGTCCTTCCTCTTTATATGATGGCATTCTCTCACTCAGCCATAAACACCTGTGAGCTGTGCCTCAGACCGGTCCCGGTCCCGGTCTGTGAGTCGTTTGGTACCGGTCCGCGAGAGTTGAGGCTCAGGTGTGAAATGTCTGGTTTTCAGGGTTTTTATCGGTTTTCAGCGTTATTTTGTTATCGTTTTTATCGTTAACTCGGTTTTCCTGGGTCTTTTCACGTGTGTTATGAATAAATCTTCTTTTTTCGGTACCGGTACTGGTTTTATTTTGTTGTATTTATCCGCGACACCTTAAAGGCCGGTCCGTGAAAATATTGTCAGGCATAAACCGGTCCGTGGCGCAAAAAAGGTTGGGGACCGCTGGTGTAGTAGTGTAAAAACCAAGTTTCAGTTGGATCTGGACTAAAGTCCCTCCAAGACTTTGGTTGTTTGGTCTGGACCCAGGTCAAGGAGAGGTTTCACATTTTGAAGTGTTGGTTTATGTCAGACTTAAAAGTAAGTCTGGACCAAACATGTTAGGTTTGATAGTTTCTTTAGATGACAAGACTGACAGCATTTATTTATTGGGAAATCACATGAAGCTGGAGCAAATAACTAGTTTAGTTTAGTCCCACTGGTTGGCTAGAAAGGAGGAAAACCATTCACAGTGTGGCCATGGGTGTAACCAGGCTTTAGAAATTAGAGAGGTCCACATTTTGTTTTTATTGTAATGTTTAATATTTTAGGGTTAGCACCTGTGCCAGAATGTCCTAGAGTTGCAATACAATCAAAACCATAAATTTTAAACACGGAGGACTTGATTTTATACAGCTTGTCTCTTTTACAGACCTCTGTAAAAGAGACAATTGTTTTATAAACAATATAAAACCATGAAATTAAAAATAAATAAATAATTAAAATGGCACAAAGGAGAAGGCTACCGGCCCTGACTCTCCTGTGTCTCTGATTCACTCCTTATACTTACAACAACCAGTTATCATTTCACTGAGTCATGCATAAAAGCCATCTCACGTCATGATTTATAACAACATACAGTATTTACTTACTTTTAATTACTGAGGTCCAGACTTTGGTAACCTTAGAGCTACCGGTAGTTACAGCTATGGATGCTGGGCAGTCTCGTCCAGTTCACAGTGGTTTTTTCTGAACGTTATGTTTTATATGCAGACATGCACATCATATCACTCCTCCATTCTAATTTTCCGTCGGATTTCAAATGAGCAATTTTACCAAATGTTAAAAATGTTTCCAAAAATGATATGTGAAAGTTTTTGTAGGAAAGAAAAAGCACTCACTGCAGTTATTACCCCTCAAGGATTCACCGATTGCTTTATTTTTAAGGATTATGATCTATGCACGACTGCTGGACATAAACTGGATATCCTTTTTATGTGGTTTGTGTAAATGTATGTAGCTTTGCCCAGAAAGAGTTGCTAGGTCCAGATTTCTGCAGAGTGCTTCCTTGCTGCATGTTCAGGCTTTAGTATTTCACTTTTTTAGCCTCGAGTTCAACACTGTGCTTACATTTCTTGATTTCAACTATTTATTTTGATGCAACTTAAGATAATGTCAAAACAATTAAAACAAACTGCATGAGTGGTGGTCGGCATGTTGTGGAAAACATGTTTAATTTAAATTCTGACTGTGCTGCTAATAGCATATACTAGCAAGCAACATTAAGTAGGATACAGAAAAATAGTTAACTGAAATCTTTAAAAAGATTTCACTTATGCACAACTTGACAGCCTACTTTTCCTTTGTTACACTTTTTTTTAACAAGCAAACGAGGTAAGCTAGTCAACGAGCTAACAACAAGGTAACAAGCTAGTCAAGCTAATTGTAGTTTGCGTCGTGGTTCGTACTTGCAGATGTAAAAAAAGGCAGACAAAGTTTATATAAAGTTTAATCAGAGCATAAGAAAGAACTTTTCTCACTGTTGTGTGGAGTTTGTAAATAATTTGTTGAGTCTTTTGTTCTTTTAATAAATGAAGTCAGCTTGAAGTAACTTCATTCTTGAACATGCGCTAATGCAAATACTTCTGTAAATAGCAGCCTGAAATGTTTTGGTGCCTTCACATAATTTAAACTTGCAAAACAAAACATTTTCACTACAGTCTCAGATACTTTACCCGGTGCTCTTAAACTAATCAATAAATTCATAGTAATTAAGGGCGGTCCAGTCTAGCCTTTTCAGCTCAAGCACCAAGAAGTGGGACTCCATTGTGACCACAGTGATGCTATTACAGGCTGTAGCCCTCTCTCCTTTCAAGAGAAGGGTAGATCACTTTTCCTTTGCACTCGATTCTAATCTCATTGGCTTTCATTTTTGCCCCTGGCTAATGAGCCGTAACCTCGTTAACCTAATCCGTCTCATCCAATGAAGGACAGGTAAAATTATCATGTTGCCTAATAAGTCAGTGGTGGAAATAAATCATCCCAAAATACTGACGTGACAGGCTGTGACGGCGGCGGACAGCATGAGTCTGCGTTCTGATTGATAGGCCATTTTGGTGCAAAGTGGCTGAGCAGCGACAGGCCTCTTGTGATCACCGGATCAGGCCGAGGTTAACAATGAAGAAGAGAGTCGCAGAGCACAGTGAAATCCTCTCTCTTATCCTCGACAGTGATGTATTCACTAAGCAACAGGAGTGTGTGAACTGAATCAGTCATTGCAGCGATTAGTGTCGGAGCTGGAGGTTGTTCATATTTCGGTGGCTCTCATTTGACTGCGAGGTCACGGCTAATTGACACATATTTGTGAATCTGTAGATAGTGAGGTTATTGTGCTGTTTATTTAAAAACATATTGTCCTTGGTGCAGCACATAGATATTTGGTGGTTCAGAAAGTCTCCGTGAATGAATCTATTGCATGCTCTTTTAAGGTTTGCTTTATAAGGTTTACATTTATCTCACTCTTCAAAGGTTTTTTTGTTTGAATGTTTTTGCTATTACTAACTTTTATAAACATCAGTCTATCAGCTGTTGTATTTTTCAGGCAGTGTATACAGTTATTAAAAATAGTTTTACCAACTGCAGCCATGCTGTAATACTGAATAATAGTCTTTTTCTTTATGGTCCTTTCACTATATTCAAATGTAAGTTTCTACTTTGTGGTATTTTTACTTTATTTATTTTCCAGTTATTATCACTGACTACCAAAGCATCTCACCCCCGACTCTATATATTACAAAGCATTCAATGCTCGTATTTAAATATTTAAATCTGATGACAGTAACGTTTTTTAAAAAATAAAATGCAAGGATACATCTCACAGAGGAGAATCTTTCCTTTTCTCCATCAGTTGGAGTTTCAGTGCTGTGTAAATGACGTGTGTGGAAAAATAGTTTCACAGCCTAACAATGACATGCCTCTGTCTTTTGTTATTATTAAAGCATCAGAGAATCCAGAGAAGTCTCTGCAAGTGATGAGGCTGAATAAATGACCTTCAGATGGCAAATATCTGAAAACCTTTGTGGGTGAACACAGTTTTTCACATCACCCACAAATGCAATTTTAAAACACCAAGACGGATCCTTTAAGGCTGCTTTCCTTTCAGCTCAAATCCTACAGAGAGCAAACACATTTAACTTTCAGAAATACAGAATCTGATCTCCTCAGCTCACAAAAGCTTACTATGAGGTGATGCAGTTGATACGAGTTGCACTTTCAGTTGTATTTTCAATTAAATATAAGCCTTCATTGATTTAAAGCTGCATTCTGTTTGTTTTACATCCGAACTTATTTTCACATTCTGACCAAATAAAGGTCTGAAAATAGGATTTAACTTGACTCTGGCAATGAACAGCCATGTTTAATATTGTTAACAGCTCCTTACAAAGATAATAACTTCAAACATAGAGATTCCTGACGACCCTCACTGGTCAACTTTTATTAGTACGGAGTAATTCTACAGAAGGGCCTCGCATCTTTGAAGTACTAAACTTAAAAAAACAAACAGCGTGTCTTTCCAGGAACGATGCTTTGTCATCCTGGGCAATAAACCGAGCAGCATAAACATTTCATTTAGAGACTAAATGTGTGCTTGCATGCTCGAGGTTTGGAGGGAGTACCAAGGACACTTAGTGCTAGAGTTTAAAATGTTTTTAGTGCTTTTAGCACCATACAGATAATTGTTATCCTCAGCTGTATTCAGGTGAAGCCGTGACTGTCAGAGAAAGATTTTCTTGGTTTAACAAATAAAAACCAAGACCAGAGCTGCATCAGCGTTGGACAGATAAATATAAAAAGATATTATAGCTTCTGCCCTCCTCACAATGTTGACAGATTAATTTTTTATCTGTATAAAAAAACATCTTCTCAGTACATGTCACCACCGCTTGTTTCTTTTTTAATAGAAACTAATAAACGAGAAACAACAACTAAACTTTGCTGTAAACAACTTCTCCCTCCTGCTTTACAGCTGTAGACTTTTGCAAACATCCACCACCTGCCCACCTCACTATTCTAATAGCATGTTATTCATTAATTCTCTAACCCCACGTTTCTTCTGAATGGGATCTGTAATGTCTGATCAGGCTGCTTTTGTTAGCTTTCTTGTTTCATGTTCAATGCTGGAAGCGAGTTGATGCAGCCAGTGGATCCACGGTGCTGATTTACAAGAAAACTGCCCTCACTGAGTGAATTACTGGTGCTAAAAGATGATGATGCTGCGACGTCACTGTGCTGGTCTTCTGACAACAACAAATGGACCAATCACATTGTTGTGCTTTGTGTTGGATGGGTGAATGCAACACAGAACCTTCACATACAGAAGCTGGTTTCTTGTACTCAGTGTGTGAAATAAATTTAACAAACTTTACATTTTAAGTTGCATTTTGGTTCATTTTTTAAAAAAAAAGGTGATCCTTTTTTACAGCATAAGCACTCATGTATATATCATGTATATATCTATCCACTTAGCACTTTAATTCTTATTCTTATTTTATATTTTTATGACAGTATGTTGCACTGAAGCACCGCAGCAATTTCCTAATGTTGTAAACCTGCTCAACATCTGGCAATAAACCCTTTCTGATTTCTGATTTCTGATGTATTTAAAAAAAACCTTTCAGGCTTTATGGCAGTCAAACTTCTCTCATTTGCAGACTTTGCTTCCTGCTCAACATTAATGACTGAAGAAAAAGGTTTTGCTCATTTTTGATGTGAAACTTTTAGATCAGACTCAGATATAAAGGACTGGTAGGCTCTAACTCCATTAGAAAGCCCGTTAATAAGACGATGTGAACAGAAGCCCTGAGAACAGATTAAGAATGCGTCTTTTATTCTGGCCATTAAAAAATGTATTTTTCCCTCCTGTTCCACAGGCCATTGAATGCATCACGCAGGGACGGGAACTGGAGAGGCCACGCACCTGCCCGAAGGAGGTCTACTTGCTGATGCAGGGCTGCTGGCAGAGAGAGCCCCAGCAGAGGATGGTCATGAAGGACATCCACAGCCGTCTGCTGGCCCTGGTCAAGAACCCCCCGGTTTACCTGGATATCCTGGGCTAGAAGGGCCGAGGGCCAACCAGGCTGGGGAGGTTGGATTTTTGATTTGAGATATAAAACTTTAGTCTGTTACTCATTTAAGTTCAACTGCATTCTGCTTTTCCAGCTGTGATGCTTCGTGGGCAGTAACATCTGCTTTGACCTTTTTGGCTGCAGTTTTGCCTCATTCTAGCTCGACTTTGACCCCTTAACTGGTTACTGCCCCGTCCTTCTCTGGAAACCTGTCACATGTTTACCAAAGTGTTTAATGTTTATCTGAGGTGGGATCAGTCTGATGGAGGAGCGTGCATGGATAAGAACTAAAATAACTGCATAGGCTCTTGCTGGGAATCTACTGCCACGTGGTGTCTGGAGTCCCTTCATCAGCTGAGCTGCGACACATTTTAAATGACTTTTAGCTGACGTGCTTGTGTTGGTTTAGAAAGCAAAAACTCGTTTTACAGATCTTAGTACAGCAGATAGTCATTTGTATAGTACCGTCACTGATTTTGGATAAGTTTTGATATAGAGGGTTATTAAGAAAACAAAGAAAAAAAGCTTTCATTGATGTATATAAGATAGTCACAGCCAAACTTTGTTTCTCACGTGTCAGATTGAGTGTATCATATGAATATTTTTCAGAAAAAAAAAGAAGAACAAGATGTCAGACGTTAGCAGTGAAAACGTTTCCTGGTATATCAACGACTGTGTTTACATTTAATTACTGTCAAATATGAACTTCCAAAGAGCGACTTTTCAGCCTGCGGCCGCTATTGAGACTCGCTCAGGAGCGGATTTTGGACAGATCAGCCATGTTTAACATGCTACTGTAACGACCTTCAGAATCAAAGTGCTGCAGTGAAATTTGGTAAGGGGGCAAGCTGGTGGGGAGGTGACACCCCGAGAGGTAACAGATGGGTTAAAGCGAGACTCCAGGAGGAGGAGGACAGATGGCACTGAAAGTGAAACTGGAGGTGAACCCACCACCGTAACATTTGTCATTCCACCAAATGGGGCATTGAGAGGGTGAAAGACCGGGTGTGTAAACCCCTGCGATGCCTTTAAGTGTACATACTGAGTGTATATACTCTGTATTAATGTCTAAAACAAAATATATATATATATATCTTCATGTATTGTTACTCCAGCACTTTGTATATTGTCTGCCCTTAAAAATAAACAAACTTGATTAAAAAAACGAGGCTGCAGTGTTCGCAGGAACATCCCTCTGCATCAGTCAATCCATCATTATCGTATGCTTCAGACTGAACAATGATTTGGACTCCTGTCTGTACTTAAAGTTAGACATCTTAACAAGGCTATTCAAGAGCCTTCTATTATTTTGACGAACTAATCAGCAACCTGCGACGTCTCCACGGGATGCTCAGCAGACGGTTATTGAAAAGGAATAATCAAGTTTCATATTGCTTTACCGCGGGCCCTCCAGCAAACAAACACCCTCCAAAACCCAACTCTCTCTTTCTCTTCATCTCTCTGCCTTGCCCCCTTCCTTCATCACCACCACCACCCTCCCTCGCCCCATCACTTCATATGCAGAGCGCCTCCGGGGAGTGGTAATGGATTGTGAGTAATGCTATCATCCCCTTCTTTCTCTCGACCTCCTCTGGCGTACCGGGAGGGGGATGAAAAACACTTGGACCCGTGTCTGGCTCATTGTTTCTTGTAGTGTCTTACAAGCAGATTCTGGGGAGATAGGATTAGTACACTCTGTAGTATTTGTCCCTGTTATCCTTAAGGGCTCCATTTGTGGTTTCAGAATGAACCTTTTTAATAAGCACTCGAGGCTCCACCCTGGTTGGATGTGGAATATGAGTATAATAAAAGCTGGAAATGAGGCCATTTTTAAAATGGAAGTCCTATTAGAGCTTTGCAGCAGGATACTTTCCTTTTCAATCTTCCACCTAGTCATATAATGCATGTATACAGGATATTGATTTCTTATGGTAATTATTTCTTCATGATAATGGTGGTGCCGATTCATTTTGGTCTACTGCTAATAATAAACCACTCAGTGTGCTTTACCGTCCATCCTGCAGCGAGAGATTAGAGAACAGGAAGAGAAATGATTTAGTGAATCAAACCAAAGCAGAAGAAACCTGCACAACCTGAGAAGATGTGAGATAATCTGCAGATTAAAAATATTCACTTACAAATGGCTACGCACAACTATTTTACATCCCCACATTTAAAAGGTCTTATTATTATTGACCCTCAATTCAAGGCTTTTAAAAGCAAACGCATCACCTCTGTGAGGGGGTTTAAGATTCCAACTACAACACTAAAAATACATTTTGAAGTCTGCAGATTTTCTCGTCCAGCAGCTGGTTTTTCCTGCAGACAAATGTTCACTCTGAGCCTGCGGTTCATTTCTTTACAGATAAAGGCTGCTCAGCAGCGACGAGCACCTCAAACTTAACAGGATGTGTTTGCTGTACTGTTCTGCCCTCTGCTGGCCAGTCAGGCACACTGCTCTGATTCCAACAAACGTTGAAGTGAGGATCTGCAGTCATTCATCGAGAAAAGACAAATTGTGAATAAAGACACAGTGACCAGTTGCATATATTTAACAGATTACTGGGTAATGTGGGAAGTCCTTTTGTGTACAGTTTCCACTGTTACATTAAGTGAAATCAGATTAGTGAAAAAAAAAGAAGAAAGAAAGTTTGCTTTTTGATATCACTCCATACAATAATTCCATTTATAAAAGGTTTCATTTATTACACAAATCTAGTAGAACAAAGCAGCAAATTACAAATTACACACGGCAAAGAACAAATAAGGATTTATACATTTCAAGAGTAGTTTGTGTTTTGTATCAAAAGAAAAACTTGTATAAAACATTAAAAAAAAAAGGCACCAATAACTTTGCCCCTCTTTTTAAAAATTCAATGGTTCCTCCTACTCTTGTCTTTGCGCTTCTCATCACTCAACATCCATCCATAAAGTGTTTAGAAAAATGCCACAGGTGCTCACTTTTCCGGCTGTTATCGCCCTGAGGGTAACCGTGATCTGGTCTGGAGAAATCATTGATACGTTGGTCAAATAAGTGCAGATTGAAAAAAAGGAAAAAAAAAAAACGATGACGTGAGCATGACTGAGTTTTAGAACTCTGGCACGTCTGCAAACAGTAAACGGCTGCGAATGAGTAAGATGACACGAAAATTCCCCCCAGACAAACACCAGCTCAGAAGTAAAGGCTTCCAGACAAGTCTAGTAGAATCGCATTAAGTCGGTAATGATGCAATTCCAAGAATCAAGAGGCTCAAACAGAGGAATGCTGTAAGATGACGCCTGTAGAGAAAATAAAATTGATCCACGCCTGGCAGGGGAGGAGATAAAACAAAGGAACACCGATGGCAGCGTCTGCCATGGAAAGGAAGATGTGACTTTATACTCTGCACACTGACCTCGAACACATCTTAAAAACAAGTGCTCTAATATAAATGTGTGTGTGCGCTTTGTGATTCTACACTCGCCGCCGACATTTCTACTTCAGCGTCCGACATGGACCTGTAACACACCTCAGTCCTATAATATCACATACATTTCCCCTCTGATCAACTTCTCCACCACGAGTGTTAAAATATGCGTGTGTAAAGGGCGATGATGAAGTAATGATGATGTAAATCTGTCCCATAAAAATGCTCAACAATGGGTTTAATACAGTACAAGCACGACGAGCATCAGTGCTACAACTGAGAGGTTTAGTAACGTAAGACCCAGCTTCAATCCTGTCAGTATTATGCGACCTTATATGCTGATTAATGACTTGTTGGATTAATGGATCTTATCAAGTTTTTTTGTGCATTATTGGGAGTAAATTTCTCTTTACACAAGTGAGAAATATCCAAAATAGCCTTTTTAAAAAAAA